>NC_091310.1:12299515-12327015 GCF_038502225.1 Cherax quadricarinatus
TTTGACAATAATATGAATATTTCCTTTGGTTTATATAAATTAGATCCATTTATAATTAATAGAATTTGGGTAGAATTTAATAATACACTGGACAAATAAATAGCTCGGGGGTGAGTTTTGTAAAGGACCTGTCCAAGTTGGCTCGCCGCGCGTCACGTGTTTAACCGTTGTGGGATCTGATAGTGAGGTGCTGGCCGACCCCTTATATAGCTTCCTTGGATGCTTCACTTTCATAGTTCCTTGATAATGTGAGTAGTCACGAAAGCGCTTGGAATTTCTCTATTCTTTCAGAGTGGTTGTTTTGCATATATAAATATATATATAAATATATGTAAATATATATATAATATAATATATATATATATATATATATATATATATATATATATATATATATATATATATATATATATATATATATATATATATATATATATAATGTGGTGCCGAATACGTAAAACTTGCGATTTTGGCTTAAATAAAAACGCTCTTCTTGGCGAATAAGGCAAGCGAAAATTTGTGTATTCAATAATTTCGCAAAAATCATTCTGACCCTAGCGAAAAAAATATTTTTCATTGTGTTTGTGTATCTGTTTAATATTAAATTATTGTAAAGTTACCTAAAATATGTTTAGTTGGTTTAGGCTAAATTACATTGCGTTTGTTGTAATGAGGTTAGGTAAGTTTTCTAAGATTCTTTTGGTACTAAATTATTTTTTACATTAACATCAATGGAAAAAGTAAATCTTTAAAAGTATAAGAGAAAGTTTAAAAAAATAATTTTAAATGAGTTGTAATATCCAAGTGAAAGCATTGTCTTAATTATATAACCATCTTAATAACAATTCCTATTAATTAGGAGGATAACCAGAGAGCCAGAAAAGAGCATCTAGGCCTCAAATCCAGAAATACAAGCAGCTGAATACTGTGCGGCTGAATATTTGTAAGCCAGAAAAAGAGTGGGTGTTTTGGGCAATGAAAGACCTTTAAAACCTGGGATTGAGGCCAGCACGCCGAGAGCCACTGTAATGTTGCTATCGCTCTCTGTGCCTGGTACGTAGTGGCTACTGCCTCCTGCCATGCCTATATGCTTATACCTGTCTCTTGTGATGCTGCTTAGCAGCTGTCTCACTTTCTGTCTACGTGCTGATTTACCGGCTGCTCCTGCTTTGTGTGTTCCTTATGCTGTTATCATTTACAATGCGTCATGGCCGTCCTGCCCTGTTACAACCTTGCTTAACTCTTGGGCTCCTGTCTCTTAAGACGCTTAAACTTGAGCTTCACGAATGTCAGCGTCCTTACCTTGTTGGCTGGCAAGCCTTCTGTCTAGCTTGAAAAATACTTTACGATGTGGTATATTGCCTGCTGCTACCTTCACTACATTCTCTCCACAGTTTCAGATTATGGTTTCCCTCTGATTCCTAAGCATCTAGGGGGAAACCTGATGCCACCTCTTCTACTGCCTTTCCTGAGCTTCCCTCTACTTCCGGTCTACACGTTTCACACTATCTGTTAACTGCCTCACTTGATGCCTCCTCATGTTACCCCTTGTCTCGTCCCTTTTACCTCTTCTACGTTACACCTCTACGTCAGTCTACTCTTTAACCTGACGCCTCTTCCTCCTATGTTTTCTCCAGGCATTTCCAATTTTTAGTTTATGCTGTGTCCTCATGCTTCATACTTTGTTTCATTCTTCTTTTCTGGACACTGCCCCATCCTAGTCCTCCTCCTACTCCTGATGACTACTTCCCCTATTAATCTCATCACTACACACCCACACACCGTACAACTGCCATGCAACCTTTCCCATACAGGCAAATTTTGGTACACTAGTGGAAAGATAAGATCGCAATTGCTGCCTCTGATCAGCATCGCTTCCCCACCCTCCTTCCTGTCATTTTTTACCACAGATGTCCATTTGGCTAACAGCAGAGCGGCTGCTGGTAATGCAGGGCTAGTAGGAAAGTGGGGCCGGGTAATGCCTCCTGCGTGCCAATATGACACCATAAACGCTATTTTGCATAGCTTTTTATCAGGCTGGATTTCGAAGGGAAGCACTTTGGGTAATTGGGTGTACCACGTGGTACGGGGGGGTGAGCTGGTAGCTATAGGGAAGTGGAGATTGGGAGGTTGACGGTGATGAGAGGGTAGGATCGGCGGGGTGAGAAAGTAGCCTCACCAATGCAGCTAGTCATCACATCGAATGTTAGTGTAAGCTGTTTCCTCCTGTTTAAACGCACTAATTGCATACAAGTACCTTAATGTACTTATCATATATATATATATATATATATATATATATATATATATATATATATATATATATATATATATATATATATATATATATATATATATGCTTGTTGTGCTGAATAAAACTGGTCAGTAAAACTAATTCCTTTCTAAAAATTTTTCTTATACGTTTGGAGATAAAAATGAATAATTTTGCAATAAAAGAACCTTAGAAGACTTACTTAACCTTATTATAACAAGCGCAATTTTATTTAGCCTTAATCCGACTAAATAAATTTTAGAGAAGTTGACAATAATTTATTAATATACAAGCACAATGAAATAATTTTTTTTCGTTAGGCTCAGAATGATTTTTGCGAAATCAGTGCATACACAAATTTTCGCTTGCTTTATTCGGCAAGAAGAGCGTGTATATAATATATATATATCTATATATATATATATATATATACATATCTCTCTCTCTTTCTATATATATATATATATATATATATATATATATATATATATATATATATATGCAGGACAAGCCACAGGGGGGGGGGATGGAAATCTTTAGCTCAAGTACTTTCACACTTCTCAGTGCATCATCAGGAGCTTGACATGTCAAGTTTGAAATTATAAGATATAAAAAAGCCAACCCTAAGCGTTTTCTAATCATTTATAACAGGTCATGTGGGTTGAGGAAGTAAATGTTCCACCGATGTAATCAGAAGTATCTCTTCCTAAATATTGTCTACTATTTTTCTCAGTGTCGGTTAATATGCCATAAATGGGTATCTCCTATGCCTATCCGATATTTCTATGACCTAAATTCTACTAATACCCTTTAACCTCTCCTTATTTTGTCTCGTTATCTTGTGTGCTTGTCACTGTATGGTACATTAACAGCTACAGGCGTTATGTAACCATCACAACTGACGTGATTTGAAGTTTTGGTATGTAGACACTGGTCGGTCGTCACCAATCCATAAACCCACCTGGCATCATGAACAATCATGTGATTTTGTACAGCATTGTTGTTTAAGATTGTGTACAATGGACTCTACTAAATAGTTATCGAGCTTTTATAACCCATAATTTGAGTTGTATACTGTATTCCTATCATGTTTCAAGAGGGAAGATTCAATTATGTTTCTTTCCATGACAGAACTGTTTGGTGCTATAATCTGGGCAACATCCCACCCCGGTGGGTGATTACATACACTAGAGTGGTTAAAAATAGCATTCAGCTCCTGCCCTGTCCTGAGTATTTATGCTGGGCAATTCTGGTTTTCAGAAATTTACCTATTTGACCGATATATGAGAGAGGACACTGAGTACATGGGACCTTGTAAACCCCACCGACTTTGTTGGAGGGTGTGTTTTTAATCAGCCTTTGTTTCACTGTCCCCGTGTTTTTGAATGCAAGGATTATATTCATCTTTTTTAATGCCTCACGCAGGCAAGCCAGTTTCTCATTGTATGGTAAAACTAGTACATTTTTCCTGGCATTAGTGCCATACTCGACAAAATTCTTAGGATATCATAGTTTTGTGGCTATGTTGAATATCTTGCTGATTTCATCCTCTAGGTACTCTGGACTGCAGATGCGCAATGCTCCCAAGAACATTGTGAGGAACACACTCCTTTTTACCTTGGTTTCGTGATTGGAACAGTAGTGAATATATGATGACACATTGGTGGACTTCCTATTAAACTGTGAATTTAAATTTTCTATCGACACGATGGATTAAAACATCTAGGAACGGCAGAGTGTTATTTATTTCATGTTCTGTGGTGAACTTAATGGAGGGTACTAAGCCATTGAGTCTGAGAAGAAACTCATCAATGTTGTGATCATTAGGCCACGGCAAAGAACATCATCTACGTATCTGAACCAACTAGCTTTATCTGGGAGAATGTCTTTAAGAAGTCTGGTCTCACAGAATTCCATATACAGGTTACTGAGTAAGGGGCTAAGGGGATTTCCCATTGCCATGCCTTGTTTTTGAGCATAGAATCTCAGAAACCCTCCTACCCCATATGGGGGGAAGGGGGATAATGGTAGGGTGGGGTTGGCACCGACCACTACCGTAGTCTAAGGGTAACCGGTGACACCTGCGCAACTCTGAGACCTCTCGCCCTGCTTTGGTGGCTCCCTTGCAACATTGCACAGCTCCTGATGACGCAATGAGAAGTGTGAAAGTACTAGAGTTAAAGATTTCCACCCCCCGTGGCTTGTCCTGCATAGTTAAGATCGCCTGTCTGCGATTGTTTGCATATATACATATGTATATATGTATAGATGCAAAACTGATGGCTTGGAGTCCAGACAGACAGGAAGCAGGTGGTGGTGTTCGAATAAACATGTGCATCTCCAATACACCTACCCATCATTTTATGTTTCCAAAGGCCCAGAGACCCTTGGCCCATGGGGAAAGAGCGCATCTAAGTTCGTTACGAAGTTATGCAAGATACTCATTAGGCAACTACGGATCACAGGGCAGTTAGTTTTCTACTCCTGCAACTCAGTGCTGCAGTTCCTGCAGTATCCTGGGTACGCACCCCAGCTCTGAGGAGCTGGATAAGATTTTTATCTTGTAATTTTTGACAAACACGTAGCGCTATAATGGATTTATTATGCATCTCTTAAGCTCAGGTATTGTATATGCATTCTTTGTACCATCAAATGTATCTTTTAAGGCTCGTGTACCATATTATGTAATAAAGTATATTTATTGGTAAATAAAAAGGGCAATATTGAAATGGCTTCAGAAAGAAATCCAAATATTTTACCTTGAAGTCTTTTTATCCACTTCTTCAAGGCTGTGGGTCTCACAATTTACATTGGAGGTCGACCCTTATATACTCGTGTATATATATTTATTTTAACACATCGGCCGTTTCCCTCCAAGGCAGGTTGACCCGGAAAAGGAGAAATACATTCACCCTCCTCCAGAAATGCAGGAATTGTACTTCCCACCTGTGAGGTGGGAAGTACAGTCCCACCCCAGGTGAAGAGTTCCAGGTAACCTTTCAGTCATCTTTCACTTGTGGGTTACAAGTCTAATTATAATTAATTATTAAATTATTCTATTAGTTAACATATATACATTTCTCTCAACGAGAGAAAAATGAAAAATAAAAGCGCCGAGAAATTAAAAAAAAAAATGTCAACTTGGATGATTCGATCTCATGATAATAAGAATTTTGGTGGTCGCTGCCTCAGCCCGGCCAGTACGACTGTGTGTTAATGTCTCCCATACTGTTAGGTACTGAATTTTGTGGTGCACTATGTTGCAGACAGATATATGTGTCAAGGTTCATAAAGTAATGAAAAAAGCTCGTTTCACAGGTGAAAATTCCTCTCTGCTATTGTCTTTTTTCACCACCATCGTTGTGTTGTGATGTGTATAAAGTCTGTCTGATACACCAGAGTTATTAACAACACTGAATATAACCTGTTCACAGCCACATAATAAAATATCATTATTTTTTATTATCATTGTAATTTTCTGCGTAAGCTATTGCAAAATAACATATTTTCGTAAATAACTCATTTTATTATCAATTTACTTAATATTCGAAAAGTTTGGCATTCTCATTATCAGATTTTTTGTTTATTGTAGATGACGCACTCACAACCTCCAAGTTGGTCATGCCACTCACAACTTCCCCGAGGTCATGTCACTCACAACCCCCTGGAGGTTATGACAGTCACAGCCTCCCGAAGCTCCTGCAACTCACAACATCCTGAAGATCATGCCACTCACAACATCCTGGAGGTCATGTCACTCCTCAAATATTATACTGTGGCCAAAGAGCAAAGACACCATTTACAAATTGTAGAAGGAAGAGGAACGCTTTTCAAATTCTCCATAAAGATGAGGAAGGATATGGAATAGAGAGGAGCCCATAGGAATACCACAGGTTTAAAATTCGTGTTTAACTTGAAAAAACAAAGAGTTAGAGTACACACAAAGGAGAATAAGATGTAGACATCAGTGGGAACAGTGAGATGACGTAACCTTTCATTAGCCTTTACTTTGTGAAATCTGAGAACATCGTTATCCTTACCGAGTGTTCACTGCTTGTGTGTGTGTGTGTGTGTGTGTGTGTGTGTGTGTGTGTGTGTGTGTGTGTGTGTGTGTGTGTGTGTGTGTGTGTGTGTGTGTGTATGCGCGCGCGCTCTCACCAATATGTACTCACGTAAAGGTAGTTGAGGTAGTTGCAGGGGTCGATTCACAACTCCTGGCCCCCCACCTCATCTCTGGTCGCTACAAAATACAAAATGCAGTTATGTCTGTGTAGTAATGTGCTCTACACTCTCACACTCAACACTTTGACAGTATGTAATAATGTGCACTTCACTCCCACACACACTTAACACTATTTGACCACACACACACACACACACACACACACACACACACACACACACACACACTCAGCTTCATGATATTAAAGAAAAAACGAAACTGCCAAAGTATACTTGAGAGCTGTGAACACCAAGCGCAGCATTTCCTCAAAGAGGAACTTAACTTTTCAAATGCTGCAACCCCATGGAGCACTACCCATATATATTAGAACATTTGTTTTAATAGCCTTATATACAGTCAGATGTAATTACAAAGGACACACAGAATTCTATACCTGGGTAGTCTCGTACCGTAGTCCAGCCAGGACAAAAGAGCTTCCCATCCAGTCACACCTCCACGGAGAGGCCATTTATATTTTTTAATTTGATATGAATTTTATTCTTGTTTCTGTATATAACATCGCGGCCTTGGTATCTTTTGTGTTAATAATTTATAACAGTGTGATCAATGCATATTACTATGTATAACAGAGTGATCTCTGTCTCTAGTGATATTATGAATAACTACTGATACAAATATGGTACATTTATACCTTATTTGCACCATTAAGAGAGAAGTAAATAATGAATCTGAATGTCCCGGGAAATCAGTTAGAAGCTTGAATAGTTCCGTAAATCATTATGGTGATATGACTGTTAAGCATATTTATAGAGCAACCTGCAATGTAAATATTTTGACTGGTATTGTAGCAGCCAAGCTTAGACTTGGTTTCATGTGTTGTAGCAGCTGAGCAAGTACACTAATGGTGATCAAACTAAATACAAAGTATGTGGTCAGCTTCATTATCACACTCTTGACCATTATGTGCTTGTCTGCCTATTGAGGAATATAGAGATATTTTAATAACCTATGTTACATATCAAAAAATATTAATGAAATGAGATACAGAACATTTTAAGTTAATATTCTAAAGTTGTTTGCAAGGGTCGAAATATAAATTGTGAATACATATTCGAATACCTGTAGCAATTTGTATCTGTGGTGCTTCTGTAATAGTTATTCATAACCCGTTAATGAACTGGAAATATGTGCAACACCTGGGTGTCCTTATGTGCAACACCTGGGTGTCTTCATGTGCAACACCTGGGTGTCTTTATTGGCTAGACATTTCACCTGCAGAGCAGCCCTTTTTAATCTAATTCCTTAGGTAAAATGTGAAGAAAGTTGTGGAGCAGAAGTAATAATTACATTACCTCTTAATCAAGATTAAGGACATAAACACCCTGAAGCTACATCTCGTATAAGTAAGCCTCACTCTCGCTGATGTAACCGCTAATTCCTCTGTGTCTCCTTCATATACTTCTTGATAATGTATACCTATCATCTAGTGATGCATAACTTGCTAGTATTTCCATTATAACTGAGATCAGTATAACTCTAGAGCAGAAATGATGTATTAGCATATAATGATATATAATTATGAAATGGAACAGTTTTAAATATAAACACATTATATAACTATGGTAACATCACACATCTAAAATCAATTTTATTTGGAAAATTTAAATGTATTTCTCTCATCGGTCCTCCAGAGCAACAGACTCCCATACCTCCTTTTGGGAGCATATAAAATCGTTTAAATCACTGAAGATCTTAGAGTCAAATCCATTATATTTACAACATTAGCCAAGCTATTACTTAATCTGCTCTGTTGCCAGTTTGGCAGTTATATATATTTGCTGTTGGAGGGATAATAATGATATATCGTGGTCTTCAACCATATTTTGTGGTTTTTCTCTCAACTAAGTTATTCTCCTATTAATTCCTTTTCCTCAATTATTTATGCATATATTCTCATGATTTTTACACACATTATTGACGAATCATGGTTGTACAAAATTACAGCGGGAATTCGAAATAGCTTTTATCATTTATGTATTAATTTTTTCCCCTAAAGCAGTTCTCTCAAAAAAGTAAAAATTGGGAAATTTTTATACACAATATAATGACAAATCGTTCATTCCCACAAGTAAATTTGTCTTTAGCCTTTTATTGATCATAGTAAAGTTTACTACAGCATTCTAAGTCTTACCAATAAAAGTACTAGTGTTGAAATATCATAATTCGGTATTTTTTTCTTTCTAATTTTAGGCCAACTTCACAGAACTTTTAGTATAGACGTTTGACCACTTTGTTAACTTACAATAAAAATTTCTTTGATATCGGAGTATTTTTAAATTTTCCAAAATATTTTGAACTACAGTTCTTAAAGTGTATAGTTATTAGTTTGAGGATATATTATAACTAAAGTAATATTGTTTAAAGTTAATGAAGCAGCAATGTGTCCTCCAGATGTTGTTGTAGAGATGTACTTTAAGGATCAATAATTTATAAATTTGTAGGACACAGCAAGGAGCCGAGTTATGGCTTAACTGGTTGGAGGTTAGATGCTGTTGAAGCAGTAGTAACAGCAGCAGTAGCAACAACAGTAGCAACAGCAGCAGGTGCAATAACAAGAGAAACAGCAGCAGAAGCAGTAACAACAGCAGCAGGAACAACACCAGTAACAAACAGCAGTATCATTAGGAAGTGAAAAACTCTTTAATGGATTTACTAGACTAGAGGAACTCTGCTGTAATTACCAAGTGAAAGGTAATGTGAGGAGAGGAGTGGGCCGACTTAGTAGGATACCTAGAAGACTGCTGCATCTAGGAGATGAGGGTGATTGAAACTAGACAGGAAGTGAAGAGAAGTGAGGAAGTGAAGGGGACTGAGGCTCTAGTGAGAAAGTGAAGGTGACTGAGTACAGGATAGTGAGTGGCTCTGTCATAATGTGTATTGCGTAGCACTGTTGTTTGGTGTGAAAGATGGCACAATGTCTTGATGTGAAGACAATGCTACTGCTGTGATAATGTTGAGAGGATAGCATTGATGTCATAATGTGTATTATATATGAAAGATGGCACAATGTTTTAATGTGTAGAAGATGCCATTGCTGTCGTCTTGTCAAAAGGATAGTATTTATACCATGTGTAAAGTGTGGCACTGTTACGATCTACTTTTGGTGGTACTGTTGTCATGTGATGCATATGAAGGCACTAGTGTCATGAAATGTATATGAAGGCTTTGATGTCCTGAGGTGTATATGAAGGCACTGACGTCATGATGTGTATATGAAGGTACTGATGTCACGATGTGTATATGAAGTCACTGACTGTTATAACAACGTTTAAAACACAGGTTATCAGGTGTCAACCTAGGTTATCAGGTGCCAACCTAGGTTATCAGGTGTCAACCTAGGTTATCATTGTGTTACACTATGTTATCAGGGAGTCACACTATGTCGTTATGGTGTCACACTAAGTTATCAAAGTGTCACACTAAGAATCACGAAATCGTTATAACATGACTGCAAAGAACCCACAGTAAGGGTGAGGTTTAAAACCAATGGCGATTAAGTCGCAAAAAGTCCACGCCAGTTTTTTAACATCTGACTGGCCCAGTAGTTTACTCACTGGCCTGGAGTTTTACTACTCACTTGCCATGGGTTCTAACCTCATTCGTACCGTGATATGTCACACTACGTTATTCAGATATTACACTAAGTTATCCGGGTGTCATACTCAATTATCCGGTTATCACACTAGGCTAGCAAAAATATTTTCATTACCTGCGAAGGAAAAATTATATAGTTTCTTTTAAAGTTAAAAGTTTAGAGCGTGAGAATGAAATCCAGTGAGTTGCTAGTTCCTGGCCCAGTGTGTGGGTTTGTGTGTGTGTGTGTGTGTGTGTGTGTGTGTGTGTGTGTGTGTGTGTGTGTGTGTGTGTGTGTGTGTGTGTGTGTGTGTGTGTGTGTCAACTTAGGGGTTAACAGATTCATTTCCTCTTTCCCTAATGATCCTTAGTGTACCTTTTTTCTTAAATCAATGTATAGAGGCAGCAGCCTCTACCTCTTCTCCGCCTAAGTCATTCTACTTCTTGAACTCCCTGAGGCGAAAAAATTGTTTCCTGACATCAGTATTGTTCATCAGTATACCTGTTTCCCACCTCTCCAACACCCTTTTCCTGTTTACCCTGTTGTTACAAAAAACGCGATTCTAAAAGCTTAGAGATCTCCAGTGAATACTAGAAAGAACTGCCCTTCTAGCATCCAGCCTGTTACTGGGTTTTCGTAACAAGTAGTCAGTATCCTTGTCCAATTATCCATTAGAATTCAGTATTATTTAATAGTGCTTCAGGATTACAACTGATAGGCTACTAACTAGAGAAATTAAAATTTAATAAATTTATTAATCATTAAGTTGTCTAGAGGTATATTATCAAATTAAATTAAATTAAATTAATCACAGCAATCAAAATAAAATCAATCTCTCGAGTTCAATATTATTGTGCTGAAAGCACATATCACATTTATAATTCTTAAGTACCGTCTGGTACATTAACATTTAATAAGATATTACAAATATGTACAAGTAAGTGTGTATGTGTGTAAGTGCTCTAAGTAGTTCGCTATGTCTCAAGACTCGACTAGACTTAAACAAGAGACTGACAAAGTCCTCACATAAACTAACTTCTTGACCGACTGGCAACCAGAACAGTCTGCTTGAACGAAAAAGAATGCTAAGCCCAATAACAATATAACAAGCGACTGCGACACAATCAGGATCAAGGAGATAATATAACGACTTTAAGTAGGGACCATCAGCAGATCCTCCACAAAAGTTACAAAACTCCCATACTACTGAATCTAAGTTCAGCATAGGAAAAACCCGACTGTGACAATACACAGAAACCAGTACAAAATTAGGTCAGAAGCTATAGCTAAGGACCTGAGATGTTCAGAGTGTCTAAGCGACACACATCCTCAGTACAACGTCGAAAATCACTAAGTCTATACAAGGTTCTGTGAACAGAGTTCTACAGAACTAACAAGAATAATGAGACAGACAATCTGTCCAACCACCAAGAGAGTCTAGAGCAGACTGAATACTTCAAGCGAGGTGAGGACACCCCCCTCGATCACTTGATAGCTCTGTGGACAACTCCAGTCTCTCAGAAGCCGGC
The DNA here is from genome assembly GCF_038502225.1 of Cherax quadricarinatus. Classification (NCBI taxonomy): domain Eukaryota; kingdom Metazoa; phylum Arthropoda; class Malacostraca; order Decapoda; family Parastacidae; genus Cherax; species Cherax quadricarinatus. Next base: position 12,311,134 of record NC_091310.1, read on the forward strand.
AGTCTAATGAGCGACAAGCGATAATTACAGTAGTTTGACAAGCAAGACTTGAACTGAGCACATATTATGTACATCCTAACAACATAAGTCAAATAAGAATATAAAGCCATATATTTACGATTTAGCTATTATCGCAAATATAAGCAATATAAAATTATATGAAAAGGTGATATACATTATATATATATACATAATAATCATTGTAACCCATTCAGGGGTTGCAACACCCCCCACAACACGACAGACAGTCGCACTAGGAGTTGCATTAATATCTTTCACATTATTTCTGATTACTCATATCAATACAATTTAATATAAATATTAATCAAAGTCTCCCTTGTGCCAAGCACCTCTACAATTTCACAGCGTCCGTCACTAGGATATGCCCCTAGTACTAGGGCAGTACACAGTATCGTATCTCTGCATACTCGTGGTTATGTACATCAGTGCAGAGACAGGATAGCGCAGATGAGTAGGGCACGATGAGGCTCGAATATAGAGGAGACTACATTCCACTCTTAAGTAGTGGTTGTGGAATGCTATGTAGTATGGACATCTGAGTATGAAACAGCTTAAGGTGTGTAGTAAGGGGGGGGGTCCGCGGCAGGACAGTGTTGCGTCACGCAGTACCATCGCCCACACGACACTACCCACTCAACACTCAGCTTATGTCTCCTTACACACAATACTGTGAATATATAAATATAATAATTAGACATGACATGAGTATACATAGTTAATATGGGCTGGAGGGATTAAGTTACTTTACTGAATTTGAGATAGCAAGTAACAAAAGGTATTTGGGCATAAAATTACGTTAATTTAATGTAACTGATAATTATTAAGGACGTGACAGAGCGTCAGCAATTACATTACAATGACCACTTCGGTGTTTTATCCTAATAGAATAAGGTTGGATTCTGAGAGCCAACCTCATGATCCTAGCATTTTCACTTTTCATAGTGTTTATGTAGGTGAGTGGATTGTGGTCTGAAAAGACATTAATTTTAAATGGGGAAGTGCCCAAATACACGTCAAAATAGTGTTTATGTAGGTGAGTGGATTGTGGTCTGAAAAAACATTAATTTTAAATGGGGAAGTGCCCAAATACACGTCAAAATGTTCCAAGGACACCACAAGAGCTAGAGCTTCTTTCTCAATAGTGGCATAATTTTTCTGATGTCGTTTAAGCTTAGATGAATAGTAACACATAGGATGGAGAATATCAGTGGATGTTGCCTGTTGGAGCAGCACAGCGCCCACTGCATAACCACTCGCATCTATATGTAAAAAGAAGGGAAGATTAAAATTAGGACTTTTCAACACAGGAGCAGAGGAGAGCAAACGTTTCAACCTTTTGAACGAGTTTGAACAATCTCTAGTCCAGGTGAACTGAACTTTGCTACTAGTAAGCTCAGTAAGAGTAGCTGCAATCTGAGAAAGGTTTGGACAGAACCTGCGATAATATTCTGCCATACCCAGGAATCTCTGTACTCCTTTCCTATCCTGTGGCACTGGAAATTCAGAAATGCATTCCACGTGCTTCAGTTTTTTTTCTTTCTGGCGGTAGGGGATAGGTACGAACGATGGAGGGGATGTTGGATTAAACTTTTCATTAAGTACTGTTTTGGTTGTTGTATATAAATTTGCATTTGACAGAGACGGAGATGCTCCATGGATAGTTCTTGTGGGCGTTGCTGGTTGGGGTTATAATTAGACATATATATGAGGCAGGTTTTGGGGAACACTGGAGTGGCAGTAAGCATCGTCATTCTCGCCAAGTATTGTAAACCGTGGGCGCAGTGGCCACTCAAGCAGGGATGTGGAGACTCAAAGAAAGGATCTACAAGGGTTAGGCACTTCCGAATTGGGAAGCTATCAGAAGTGAGACGGGAAACACATTACGATTCCAGAGACAGGCACTTTGCAGTGATGTAGTGGAAAGTAATCACATGCGCCAGACTACTGAAGAGTGAAGTAATGGCACTTACAACGCTGAACCATGAGAACAATGAATTCTATAATACTAAACTCTGCTCTCTCTCTCGACTCATGCTGACTGCACCCTATTACTCGATCATAAAGTTTGGGTGATATATCTTGGCTTCCAGACTGTCAAGAAACTGATGACAAAGACAAGATTTACCACCTAAGATCTCGTCCTGGTAATTTTTTATGAAACTGTGCATGAAACCACTTCTTTCCAGTGATCTACTCTTGTAAGTATGCCAGTGAAACGGGTTTTCTGTCCCATGCTTCCAGTCTCCTTTTTTAATTGTAGGGATTACATTCGCTGTCTACCAGATCTCTGGCAATGGTGGTACCTTGTTGCATCCCATGTCAATGATACATCCAGTTCCATCTAAAGTTTCATTACTTCTTACCCTGTTGTGCGTGTGGTGTCCAGTACCTATTAGTGTTCTCTTTTCTTCAGGTTTTCTGGTATTGCTTCTGTATCCACTGAGTGATCGTCTTTTAATCGTTTTTCAAGACTTTGGAGATATCACTGTTTTATTATTTTTTTTTTTTTTTGCTATCTCTCCCTCCTTCTTCATTCATATTACGTGGTCCTTTGCTCTTATCTTTTTTCTGATGTGGCTGTGAAACGCTGTTGGATCAGACTTCCTTTTGCTGTTATGGTATTCTCCATCATCATATCTGCTGAATTTATTTACAGTTCCGTTTCCCACAGTATTGCGTTGAGGAATTCTCTCATCCCTTCAAAGATCCTTCTTCTAAAGCCTAGCATCTCGCACCCTCCACCTGCTATTGTTCCCAGTACATTTAGTTCCGCATGTTACTCACCATATTGTAGTTAGTGTCCAGGGGGCTGTCTTGTTCCATTTCACCTATGTAAGATGCACTTGTTGTAAATACTAAGTCCAGTCTTCCCAACTTATCTCCCCTCTCTCTCTCTCTCTCTCTCTCTCTCTCTCTCTCTCTCTCTCTCTCTCTCTCTCTCATATCCTTAGCAAGCCAATAAACAAAGTTTTCCTTAATTACCTATATCAAGTGAGACTTTTATGTTTCAGAGGTCCCACGTGGGTTCCAGTTCTCCAAGTCAATTTCTTTGTAGTTGATTAATAGTTTTGCCTTATAACTGTATGCACTCCTAGCAGCTGCAGCTGCAGCTGCTGCTGCTGCTGCTGCTATACCAATTATTGTTTTGTTTTCCTAATATTCTTGTCACCATCTTCTACTACATATTTCTGTCTGAGTCTCCAACTGTCAAATGTCAGGTTGAATAGCATTACAACTACTACTGTAGGTCCTCCGTCTTAATTGAGACTACTGTGTAAGCGTTTTCCTAGTGTCTGATTATCCCTCTCATCTCTTGAAAACTACTCTGACTTTTTTTATTATCTGTGTTACTCCTTTACCTGCATTGCTTACTCCGTTTTTCCTTCTTGCTTGCTATCCTCCTGGGAATATTGCATGTGGAGGCCAATGGCATCTATAATAGTGAAAAAGACACTATTGCAGAGAGGAACTTCATTAAGACTTTTTATCTAAGAATAGGCATCTTCAGTTACTACACAGATGCCTAATGGACAGATAAACTCCGACTGATAGATAAGGTACTGGTAGACTTTATCAATCCCTGACGGTTAGATGCAGTCCTGGTAGACTTCATAAATATCTGATAGACTGATAAAGTCCTTGTGGGAGAAACTTCTTCTCAATAAAGGCCAGACTTTAATTATTGTCTTATTCATTCATGTCGCTATATTTTACTACTAATATACATTTATGTGCGCATATTTGTGTGATACAGAGAATTGAATGTGTTAGTGTTTGTGTAGGTTGTATATGTGGAGATGCGTAAATGTGGTTGAAAAAATGTGGGTGAGTACTCATGTGCATCTTTACATGAGATGAAAATACAAATTATTAATAACAAAAATGATAACAGATTAACACTTACAGTTGTTTTCACATATGTATATAAATAAACAAGAAGAACACTCATCAACCTACAATAAAATATTGACAAGTACACTTACTTAACTACATAATTGAAAAAGTAAATTTATTATAAATAAATAATGCAACATAAATAGAAACTTATATTTTTCCTTAATTAGCCTGTCATCGGTGACCGATCTGGGCCTGAGTTTGCTCTCGTCTACCTGACACAGAAAACTGGATGCAGTTTTCTGTGTGTCTCCTCCGGTAATTCCACTCACCTGGACAGTCTCTACCGTAGAACAGTTAGATAAGTTTCCATCCACCATGTTCGCTTGGGGTGGCGAAAACCGCTGACTTTGGGAAAGTGGGGAGGGCAAGCATCCGGCAGCGAACGGATGGATTCCTGGAACCATGAACCTGGAGAAGGCATGAATGTTGAGGCTGACCATAGAGAAGTGGGGAAGGGGAAACATCCGGAGGCGGAGGGATGGATTCCTGGACACATGAACCTGGGGAAGGCTGAAGGCTGGCAGCAAGATATGTGGTTAGAGGTGAGGCTGTTCCTTAGGAAGTGAGGAATGGGAGATATCCGGGGCCCAACGGATGGATTCCTGGACACACAAACCTGGGGAAGCCTAGTAGAGGGGGTGGACCTCAAAGACGAATCACTGGTCTCCACGTGTAAGAGTCTGGTAACTCAGAAATAACTTTGAGGCTGATAGTGGTCGCAAGCCAAAAATAGTTATTTTATTATTATAATTAGTGATTTATTAAGATGGATTAATATTATGCAATGATGTATAATAAAAGTACATATTCTGTCAGATTCACAAAAACATACATTCATATATACTCTTAAAAAAAAACACATACAAACACAAACACACACACACACACGCACGCCAGGAGCTCGGACTCGACCCCTGCAACCTCATCTAGGTGAGTACACACAGAGGGAAATTGGCCTGACGACATTGGAGGACAGGAGGGTCAGGGAAGACATGATAACGACATATAAAATACTGCGCGGAATAGACAAGGTGGACAGAGACAGGATGTTCCAGAGATGGGACACAGAAACAAGGGGTCACAATTGGAAGTTGAAGACTCAGATTAGTCAAAGGGACGTTAGGAAGTATTTCTTCAGTCCTAGAGTTGTCAGGCAGTAGAATAGCCTAGAAAGTGACGTAGTGGAGGCGGGAACCATACATATTTTCAAGACAAGGTTTGATGAAGCTCATGGAGCAGGGAGAGAGAGGACCCAGTAGCAATCAGTGAAGAGGCGGGGCTAGGAGCTATGACTCGACCCCTGCAACCACAAATAGGTGAGTAACATATACACACAAGCTCTCAAACCACTATTAAATTAAATTAAGGAACTTGTTGATGAAATATATTCTAACAGAATTATGAATAAAAAGAACAGGTTGAATTTGGTTTTACAGTATTTTGAAGACCTCAAGTGTCAGAGTTGTAAGAATGTGGGAAGTCTGAGACATTTTTGGATAGAAAAAGGAGGAACATTTCATTAATTATCTTAAGATAAGAAAAGAGTGGCCGTAAATAATATACACGTCTCATTCACTTACCACATGATCACTTCTCTCACCTCCTCTATACTGACAGCTTAAAACATTCACCATCACACACGCGAATAAAAAATATACCATCTCGGAGGACGCGATCGCTTAGCCTAAAAATAAGGATTTTGTTGGTTGCTCCTGCAAGTTGGCCAGCTGTCCTCCATGTTAATGTCTCGGATATTCCTTTATATTGTAAAGTACTATAATGAAATAAATCGTAGTATATATTACACCATGAATATTATGAGACACTAAATTATGTCTATTCATAATGTTTGGATGATTCGTATTCTTGATGATAATATCTGGGTGAATTAAAACCTGACGGACAATTGCGCAGCTTTTAATAATTTAATAAATGCTAACTAAATTAAATCTCAGTGTTTGAAACTTGCTTAAAAGTTCAACTGATTTATTTTGACACAAAAGAAAAACGTAGAGGAGTGGTATGACCTCCAGGAGGTTGTGAGTGGCATGAGCTCCAGGAGGTTGTGAGTGGCATGAGCTCCAGGAGGTTGTGAGTGGCATGAGCTCCAGGAGGTTGTGAGTGGCATGAGCTCCAGGAGGTTGTGAGTGGCATGAGCTCCAGGAGGTTGTGAGTGGCATGAGCTCCAGGAGGTTGTGAGTGGCATGAGCTCCAGGAGGTTGTGAGTGGCATGAGCTCCAGGAGGTTGTGAGTGGCATGAGCTCCAGGAGGTTGTGAGTGGCATGAGCTCCAGGAGGTTGTGAGTGGCATGAGCTCCAGGAGGTTGTGAGTGGCATGAGCTCCAGATGGTTGTGAGTGGCATGAGCTCCAGGAGGTTGTGAGTGGCATGAGCTCCAGGAGGTTGTGAGTGGCATGAGCTCCAGGAGGTTGTGAGTGGCATGAGCTCCAGAAGGTTGTGAGTGGCATGAGCTCCAGGAGGTTGTGAGTGGCATGAGCTCCAGAAGGTTGTGAGTGGCATGAGCTCCAGAAGGTTGTGAGTGGCATGAGCTCCAGGAGAGTGGCATGAGCTGTTGTGAGTGGCATGAGCTCCAGGAGGTTGTGAGTGGCATGAGCTCCAGTAGGTTGTGAGTGGCATGAGCTCCAGGAGGTTGTGAGTGGCATGAGCTCCAGGAGGTTGTGAGTGGCATGAGCTCCAGGAGGTTGTGAGTGGCATGAGCTCCCATGAGCTCCAGGAGGTTGTGAGTGGCATGAGCTCCAGGAGGTTGTGAGTGGCATGAGCTCCAGGAGGTTGTGAGTGGAGGTTGTGAGTGGCATGAGCTGAATTAGGTTGTGAGTGGCATGAGCTCCAGGAGGTTGTGAGTGGCATGAGCTCCAGGAGGTTGTGAGTGGCATGAGCTCCAGGAGGTTGTGAGTGGCATGAGCTCCAGGAGGTTGTGAGTGGCATGAGCTCCAGGAGGTTGTGAGTGGCATGAGCTCCAGGAGGTTGTGAGTGGCATGAGCTCCAGGAGGTTGTGAGTGGCATGAGCTCCAGGAGGTTGTGAGTGGCATGAGCTCCAGGAGGTTGTGAGTGGCATGAGCTCCAGGAGGTTGTGAGTGGCATGCGCTCCCATGAGCTCCAGGAGGTTGTGAGTGGCATGAGCTCCAGGAGGTTGTGAGTGGCATGAGCTCCAGGAGGTTGTGAGTGGCATGAGCTCCAGGAGGTTGTGAGTGGCATGAGCTCCAGGAGGTTGTGAGTGGCATGAGCTCCAGGAGGTTGTGAGTGAGCTCCATGAGCTCCAGGAGGTTGTGAGTGGCATGAGCTCCAGGAGGTTGTGAGTGGCATGAGCTCCAGGAGGTTGTGAGTGGCATGAGCTCCAGGAGGTTGTGAGTGGCATGAGCTCCAGGAGGTTGTGAGTGGCATGAGCTCCAGGAGGTTGTGAGTGGCATGAGCTCCAGGAGGTTGTGAGTGGCATGAGCTCCAGGAGGTTGAGTGCATCAACTTTCATAAACAATAATTCTTATAATGAGAATGTCAAACTCGACGATTATTAAATAAATAATAAGAATAACAAGTAATTTTACAACCTATGCTAACTATTTTATGATAGCTTAAATAGAAAAATGTAATAATCATAAAAATAATCATATTATTATTATTATTATTATTATTATTATTATTATTATTATCATTATTATTATTAGCATATTTGTGAAGCATTTACTCTAATCCCAAATTTAGAGATTAACATTTTCTTGACTAGTTGTGAACAGGTTACACACTTTTATTAGCTCTCATGTAGGAAACAATTTATACACATCATAACTCAACGATGGTGGTGAAAATAGACATAACAGCAGAGAGGAACTTTCACCTGTGAAACAAACTTCTTCATTCCGGAGTTCCTTTCCACTACTGCCTCTTTCATTACTTTACCGGCTTTATGACATGCATCTCTGCAACTTAATGCACCATAACATTCAATGTGTAATGCATGTTAACATTCATACACGCACAGTACATAATAACAATATCGGAGATGTTAACACACAGACGTACTGGCCAGGTTGTGGCAACACACAGACGTACTGGCCAGGTTGTGGCAACACACAGTCGTACTGGCCAGGTTGTGGCAACACACAGTCGTACTGGCCAGGTTGTGGCAACACGCAGTCGTACTGGCCAGGTTGTGGCAACACAGTCGTATTGGCCAGGTTGTGGCAACACAGTCGTACTGGCCAGGTTGTGGCAACACACAGTCGTACTGGCCAGGTTGTGGCAACACACAGTCGTACTGGCCAGGTTGTGGCAACACACAGACGTACTGGCCAGGTTGTGGCAACACACAGTCGTACTGGCCAGGTTGTGGCAACACACAGACGTACTGGCCAGGTTGTGGCAACACACAGACGTACTGGCCAGGTTGTGGCAACACACAGACGTACTGGCCAGGTTGTGGCAACACACAGTCGTACTGGCCAGGTTGTGGCAACACACAGACGTACTGGCCAGGTTGTGGCAACACACAGTCGTACTGGCCAGCTTGTGGCAACACACAGTCGTACTGGCCAGGTTGTGGCAACACACAGTCGTACTGGCCAGGTTGTGGCAACACACAGTCGTACTGGCCAGGTTGTGGCAACACACAGTCGTACTGGCCAGGTTGTGGCAACACACAGTCGTACTGGACAGGTTGTGGCAACACACAGTCGTACTGGCCAGGTTGTGGCAACACACAGTCGTACTGGCCAGGTTGTGGCAACACACAGTCGTACTGGCCAGGTTGTGGCAACACACAGTCGTACTGGCCAAGTTGTGGCAACAAACAGTCGTTCTGGCCAAGTTGAGGCAACACACAGTCGTACTGGAAAGTTTGTGGCAACACACAGTCGTACTGGCCAGGTTTTGGCAACACACAGTCCTACTGGCAAGGTTGTGGCAACATATTCGTACTGGCAAGTTTGTGGCAACACACAGTCGTACTGGCCAGGTTTTGGCAACACACAGTCCTACTGGCAAGGTTGTGGCAACACAGACGTACTGGCCAGGTTGTGGCAACACACAGTCGTACTGGCCAGGTTGTGGCAACACACAGTCGTACTGGCCAGGTTGTGGCAACACACAGTCGTACTGGCCAGGTTGTGGCAACACACAGTCGTACTGGCCAGGTTGTGACAACACACAGTCGTACTGGCCAGGTTGTGGCAACACACAGTCGTACTGGCCAGGTTGTGACAACACACAGTCGTACTGGCCAGGTTGTGGCAACACACAGTCGTACTGGCCAGGTTGTGACAACACACAGTCGTACTTGCCAGGTTGTGGCAACACACAGACGCACTGGCCAGGTTGTGGCAACACACAGACGCACTGGCCAGGTTGTGGCAACACACAGTCGTACTGGTCAGGTTGTGGCAATACAGTCGTACTGGCCAGGTTGTGGCAACACAGTCGTACTGGCCAGGTTGTGGCAACACACAGTCGTACTGGCCAGGTTGTGACAACACACAGTTGTACTGGCCAGGTTGTGGCAACACACAGTCGTGCTGGCCAGGTTGTGACAACACACAGTCGTACTGGCCAGGTTGTGGCAACACACAGTCGTACTGGCCAGGTTGTGGCAACACACAGTCGTACTGGCCAGGTTGTGGCAACACACAGTCGTACTGGCCAGGTTGTGACAACACACAGTCGTACTGGCCAGGTTGTGACAACACACAGTCGTACTGGCCAGGTTGTGGCAACACACAGTCGTACTGGCCAGGTTGTGACAACACACAGTCGTACTGGCCAGGTTGTGACAACACACAGTCGTACTGGCCAGGTTGTGACAACACACAGTCGTCCTGGCCAGGTTGTGGCAACACACAGTCGTACTGGCCAGGTTGTGGCAACACACAGTCGTACCGGCCAGGTTGTGGCAACACACAGTCGTACTGGCCAGGTTGTGGCAACACACAGTCGTACTGGCCAGGTTGTGGCAACACACAGTCGTACTGGCCAGGTTGTGGCAACACACAGTCGTACCGGCCAGGTTGTGGCAACACACAGTCGTACTGGCCAGGTTGTGGCAACACACAGTCGTACTGGCCAGGTTGTGGCAACACACAGTCGTACTGGCCAGGTTGTGGCAACAGTCGTACTGGCCAGGTTGTGGCAACACACAGTCGTACTGGCCAGGTTGTGGCAACACAGTCGTACTGGCCAGGTTGTGGCAACACACAGTCGTACTGGCCAGGTTGTGGCAACACACAGTCGTACTGGCCAGGTTGTGGCAACACACAGTCGTACTGGCCAGGTTGTGGCAACACAAAGTCGTACTGGCCAGGTTGTGGCAACACACAGTCGTACTGGCCAGGTTGTGGCAACAGTCGTACTGGCCAGGTTGTGGCAACAGTCGTACTGGCCAGGTTGTGGCAACACACAGTCGTACTGGCCAGGTTGTGGCAACACACAGTCGTACTGGCCAGGTTGTGGCAACACAGTCGTACTGGCCAGGTTGTGGCAACAGTCGTACTGGCCAGGTTGTGGCAACACAGTCGTACTGGCCAGGTTGTGGCAACACACAGTCGTACTGGCCAGGTTGTGGCAACACACAGTCGTACTGGCCAGGTTGTGGCAGCCACCACCAAAAATCTTATTTTCAAGAGATCGAATCATCCAAGTTGATACTTCTTTTTTTTTTCATTTCCGAGAGCTTTTGTTTTTTTGTTTTTATTGACGAGCTGAGAGAAGTGTATATGTGAAAGCTGACAGAATTATTTAATAATTAATTCTAATTAAACTTCACAGGATTTCATCAAAGTATTCTAACCCTCTAGACTTTTGTTGATTCTCTTACAAGAGTTTAAGCAAAAGCTTGGGAGATGTAGATATATGCTTATGAGACTGTACTCACCTAATTGTGGTTGCAGTGGTCGAGACTCAGCTCCTGGCCCCGCCTCTTCACTGATCGCTACTAGGTCCTCTCCCTCTGCTTCCTGAGCTTTGTCATACCTCTTCTTAAAACTATGTATGGTTCCTGCCTCCACTACTTCACTTGCTAGGCTACTCCACTTCCTGACGACTCTGACTGAAGAAATACTTCCTAACGTCCCTTTGACTCGTCTGAGTCTTCAGCTTCCAGTTGTGACCCCTTGTTTCTGTGTCCCCTCTCTGGAACATCCTATCTCTGTCCACCTTGTCTATTCCCCGCAGTATCTTGTATTTCGCTATCATGTCTCCCCTGACCCTTCTGTCCTTCAGTGTCTTCAGTCCGATTTCCCTCAACCTTTCCTCGTACGACATTCCCCTGAGCTCTGGGACTAGCCTTGTTGCAAACCTTTGTACTTTCTCTAACTTTTTGACGTGCTTGACCAGGTGTGGGTTCCAGACTGGTGCTGCATAATCCAGTATGGGCTAACATACACAGTGTACAGTGTCTTGAACGATTCCTTATTAAGGTATCGGAACGCTATTCTCAGGTTTGCAAGGCGCCCGTATGATGCAGCAGTTATTTGGTTGAAGTGTGCCTCCGGTGACGTGCTCGGTGTTATGGTCACCCCAAGGTCTTTCTCCCTGAGTGAGGTCTTTAGTCTTTGTCCACCTAGCCTATACTCTCTCTGCGGTCTTCTTTGCCGATCCCCAATCTTCATGACTTTGCATTTGGCAGGATTGAATTCGAGAAGCCAGTTTCTGGACCACATGTCCAGCCTGTCCAGGTCTCTTTACAGTCCTGCCTCGTCCTCATCCGATTTAATTCTTCTCATCAACTTCGCATCATCTGCGATTAGGGACACTTCAGAGTCTATTCCTTCGATCATGTCGTTCGCATATATCAAAAATAGCACTGGTCCTAGAACTCACCCCTGTGGGACCCCGCTCGTCACAGGCGCCCACTGTGATACCTCTTCACGTACCATGACTCGTTGCTGCCTCCCTGTCAGGTATTCCTTGATCCATTGCAGTGCCCTCCCTGTTATATGCGCCTGATCATCCAGCTTCTGCACTAATCTCTTGTGGGGAACTGTGTGTGTGTGTGTGTGTGTGTGTGTGTGCCGCATACTCCAATATGGGCCTAACGTACACGGTGTACAGGGTCCTGAACGATTCCTTATTAAGATGTCGGAATGCTGTTCTGAGGCTAGGTGTGGGTTCCAAACTGGTGCCGCATATTCCAATATTAACGCTAGGGTCCTGCGATTCCTTATTAAGATGTCATAGGTTTGCTAGGCGCCCATATGCTGCAGCAGTTATTTGGTTGATGTGCGCTTCAGGAGATGTGCCTGGTGTTATACTCACCCCAAGATCTTTTTCCTTGAGTGAGGTTTGTAGTCTCTGGCCCCCTAGACTGTACTCCGTCTGCGGTCTTCTTTGCTCTTCCCCAATCTTCATGACTTTGCACTTGGTGGGATTGAACTCCAGGAGCCAATTGCTGGACCAGGTCTGCAGCCTGTCCAGATCCCTTTGTAGTTCTGCCTGGTCTTCGATCGAGTGAATTCTTCTTATCAACTTCAAGTCATCTGCAAACAGGGACACCTCAGAGTCTATTCCTTCCGTCATGTCATTCACAAATACCAGAAACAGCACTGATCCTAGGACTGACCCATGTGGGTCCCCGCTGGTCACAGGTGCCCACTCTGACACCTCGCCACGTACCATGAATCGCTGCTGTCTTCCTGACAAAGTATTCCCTGATCCATTGTAGTGCCTTCCCTGTTATCCCTGCTTGGTCCTCCAGTTTTTGCACCAATCTCTTGTGTGGAACTGTGTCAAACGCCTTCTTGCAGTCCAAGAATATGCAATCCACTCACCCCTCTCTCTTTTGTCTTACTGCTGTCACCATGTCATAGAACTCCAGTAGGTTTGTGACACAGGATTTCCCGTCCCTGAAACCATGTTGGCTGCTGTTGATGACATCATTCCTTTCTAGGTGTTCCACCACTCTTCTCCTGATAATCTTCTCCATGATTTTGCATACTATACATGTCAGTGACACTGGTCTGTAGTTTAATGCTTCATGTCTGTCTCCTTTTTTTAAAGATTGGGACTACATTTGCTGTCTTCCATGCCTCAGGCAATCTCCCTGTTTCGATAGATGTATTGAATATTGTTATTAGGGGTACACATAGCGCCTCTGCTCCCTCTCTCAATACCCATGGGGAGATGTTATCTGGCCCCATTGCCTTTGAGGTATCTAGCTCACTCAGAAGCCTCTTCACTTCTTCCTCGGTTGTGTGCACTGTGTCCAGCACATGGTGGTGTGCCCCACCTCTCCGTCTTTCTGGAGCCCCTTCTGTCTCCTCTGTGAACACTTCTTTGAATCTCTTGTTGAGTTCCTCACATACTTCACGGTCATTTCTTGTTGTCTCTCCTCCTTCCTTCCTTAGCCTGATTACCTGGTCCATGACTGTTGTTTTCCTCCTGATGTGGCTGTACAACAGTTTCGGCTCAGATTTGGCTTTCGCTATGTCATTTTCATATTGTCTTTGGGCCTCCCTTCTTATCTGTGCATATTCGTTTCTGGCTCTACGACTGCTCTCCTTATTCTCCTGGGTCCTTTGCCTTCTATATTTCTTCCATGCCCTAGCACACTTGGTTTTTGCCTCCCTGCACCTTTGGGTAAACCATGGGCTCATCCTGGCTTTTTCATTATTCCTGTTACCATTGGGTACAAACCTCTCCTCAGCCTCCTTGCATTTTGTTGCTACATATTCCATCATCTCATTAACTGGCTTCCCTGCCAGTTCTCTGTCCCCTGGACCCCGTTCAGGAAGTTCCTCATTTCTGTGTAGTCCCCTTTCTTGTAGTTTGGCTTCATTCGTCCTGGCCTTCTTGCTTCTCCCTCCACTTGTAGCTCTACTGTGTATTCGAAGCTTAAAACCACATGGTCACTGGCCCCAAGGGGTCTTTCATATGTGATGTCCTCGATATCTGCACTACTCAAGGTGAATACTAAGTCCAGCCTTGCTGGTTCATCCTCTCCTCTCTCTCTTGTAGTGTCCCTTACGTGTTGGTACATGAAGTTTTCCAGTACAACCTCCATCATCTTAGATCTCCATGTATCTTGGCCCCCATGCGGGTCAAAGTTCTCCCAATCGATCTCCTTGTGGTTAAAGTCACCCATGATCAGGAGCTTTGCCCTGCATGCATGAGCTCTTCTGGCCACTCTAGCCAGTGTGTCAACCATCGCTCTATTGCTCTCGTCGTACTCTTGCCTTGGCCTCCTGCTGTTCTGTGGTGGGTTATACATCACTGCTATTACCACCTTGGGACCTCCAGAGTGAAGCGTTCCTGCTATGTAACTTTCTTCTCCGCTGTCTCCTCTCTCCAGTTCATCAAAACTCCAGCGATTTTTGATCAGCAATGCCACTCCTCCACCCCCCCCCCCTGTTCCCTCTGTCTTTCCTCAGGATTTGGTATCCCGTTGGAAAGATGGCATCTGTTATCATACCTGCAAGCTTGGTTTCTGTGAGAGCTATGACGTCCGGTGATGCTTCTGGCTCTTTCATGCCACTCCTCCCACTTATTTGTTATTCCATCAGCGTTTGTGTACCATACCTTCAGTTTCCTTTCCAACACTGTGGTTTGGGGGGCCTGTGAGGGTGGGAAATCTGGTAGTATACTGTGGGATTCTATAGCTCGGTGTTGGGTGGAGGCTGTGGGTATGGATTGTAGTGTGTGTTGGGATGGTGTGATAGGTTGTATGGTTCTGAGAATAGTTGTGTGTGTGTGCTTGCCCTTGCTGTTCTGTTCTGCTCTGACTGACCTCTGCTGGTTCCATCCTTGTCTCTTTTCTTAGCTCCTTTCGCTTTTTTGTCCTCTCCCTCAGCTGCTGTCGTTCTTATTGTGTTCTGTCTCTGTCTAGGAACACCCTCTTGTACTCTTCCGAGTATTTCAATCGTGGTTTCTCTTGGAGGATCCTGTTCCGCACTGTTTCCATCCTGAGAATCAGCTTGATTGGTGTGTGTGTGTGTGTGTGTGTGTGTGTGTGTGTGTGTGTGTGTGTGTGTGTGTTTGCGCGCGCGCGTGTTTGTGTGTGTGTAGATGAAAGTGAAAAGTAAATATCAGAAATCTTTATGGACTATATAATAATACACAATAGCGAATGCAATTCTGTGGTAGAGCTGTCAGCCTGGCCGACTCTGCTGTCAGAGTGGCTGACTCTTCTGTCAGCCTGGCTGACTCTACTGTCAGCCTGGCTGACTCTACTGTCAGCCTGGCTGACTCTAATGACAGCCTGCCTGACTGTACTGTCTTGTTTTACTTTACCATAAATTTTTGTCGAGATGCATATTTGTTTTGTTTGACTTTAACATTTAAGATAATGTGAAACATTCAGAACTGATCCGAGGAAGAAGAGGATGCTTCTATATTTATAATATATAATGAGAAAGTTCTGAACATAGAGAGATCATACACAGGGTGGAGACAATTAGGTTTGAGCCAAAGGAAGGGGAAGTTATCTCTAATCCCTTGGAACAAGGCCCCTACACAAGCTTCGAGGAACCTCTCTCCTCCATACGAATGTCAGTTTTATTACCAATTATGTGAGCTAGTTTTATTATCAAAGTTAATATTATTTAGTTGGGAATTTTTAATTTTTGAGCGCAGATTTGAGGACAAATCATCATTAATTCTGTAATAATGTTGGTAGAATACCGAGAATATGTTAGGTATAAGGACACACGTTTTATCAAATCTATATAAATAATACAAGGACACAGAGGCCATATACAACATTGGTAACAGAATAATGTTAAAAAGCATGTGCACTAACACTAGTGCTCTATGCTATTGGTGGTGGTGATGGTAGTAGTAGTGATAGTGGTAGTGGTAGTAATAATATTTATAGTAGCAGCAGCAAAGGTTGGTTGATAGGTGATGGTGAAGTCAAATGTTGTAAGGAGAATTCGAGATAATATTTCAGACATGACGAAACTGACTTTACTCTATTTAATAGTGTCTGAAATGACGATTAAAGACGAAAATGACTTCAGTCATCTTTA
>NC_091310.1:12332015-12372015 GCF_038502225.1 Cherax quadricarinatus
ATTTTTTTATCCTTCATTAAATTATCATAGTCAAATATTTTTTTTTCTGATTAGAAAAGACATTCTCCAGTTATTACCATTCTGATTCTTCAACCTGGCACAATATAGTACATACAAATATCAATAAATTACTTTCTTTTAAATAATCACATCAGCTGAAGATGTATTTTTAAGTTATTGCTCAGAATCTAACAAAATTTGCACCTACAGTATCCACCTTAACCCCATGACACATTTCATCTATATCATGTATCATCCATCTATTTTATGTATCACACCCAATTGTTAGTTTTAAGCAGAAAAAAGTATTAAACACTTAGGCATTCAAACATGATATAAGGAAGGGTAAGATAATCTGAATCAAGAACCCCTCACCAACATCAAGGCAAAATAAGGTAACTTTAATTAATACTGAATCATTTCGAGATAAAAAAAAAGAGTAGCAAAATGGCACCTACATATTCCAATATTTTTTTTTTTCACTTAGACACATAAGTGTTAATATTTTGAAGTCGATCAGAGGAGCCTTCTCCAGTCATCACTCGGAAACCTAATTTGAGAATGGCCTAAGTTACATTATACATAGAGTTCCCCTGCATGCACGTAGCCTAATAAATCTTGGTCATGATACGTTACACCAGCGCTGAAAATTTGATGCCGATCACATAAGGAGTTTTTTGAGTAATAACGAAATCTTGAGAAAATAATTAAAAATAAATATACATCAAAACGTTCCGAAAAGATGACTGTCTGTATTAAACATAAAAGCACCAAAAAAAAAAAAATTGACTTTTTTTCAGGCTTTTCTTATTTATATTCCATTGTAAGTTTTGAAAAATCATGTTAGAACAAAATTATTTAGACTTTTCAGAAACATCCAATTTAATGAAATTTGAAAACATGTCAAATTAGAACCCACACAGAATAAGATAGAAAGAAAAATAATATAAATTGTAATTCATCACTTAGATGGAGATCAATTTACTAAATAAAATTAGGAAATTGAAAATTGTTTTAATATTCGTAGAATTACTAACAATATATTAAGTAAAAGGATGCAAATCAAGCCTTGACAAAGTTCCTGGAGAGCGAAACGTTGCCACAATAAACTGCCACATAAGTTGCAGTTGCGTCCTTTTACTTAACAAATTGAAATTAACTCAGCTGAGCGAGTGACAAGGTTTGTTTCAAAGTAATGTTAATAGTTTGACGCAGATCAGGAAAGGCATTCTCTAGTAACTGATCCTTATGCCACTGGATGGTGAAGCGTTTACAAATAAAGATACCCAGATGTTGCACATGTCTAATCCTTCATCATTATACCTCGTCATTATACCTGCATGTACCTCATCATACATAAAGTACTCATGCATGTACATAGCATTATTTTGATTTCATAAGAAATAAATGGCCACAAAACCTAAAGTTAATACATAAATGATTCAAAGTGAGATGCATCATAATCTAGTTTTTTAAAACGATTTGAAGTTTTTCTTCAGTTATAGTATGGATTCCAAAGATTCCAAAGTTTTGCTTTACTATTTTACTTATTCAAACTTACATACACGCCAACAAAACTTAATTGGTACTGTCCTGACCATAAGATGCATCAGGCCCATAATACTGAAGGTGTTCAGAAAAGCCAACTAGGAATTTATTTACAGCAATTTCACGCAAATATAAAACATATAATTTTACACATATACTGGATAAAGTTCCACTAACAGTTGAATTTTCCTCTCCGCAGACGTTGAATTAGTATGCACATTTTTGATAAGTTGAAGCTCTTCCATTGAGGGCTTTTAGAGTTATCTGAGCCACTCCAGGATCCTGGGAATGGCTTCATCAACTTTCTCCATAAGCCACGTGGACATACCAATTGTTCCAAGTATTTGGTCCTCGTTACCGTACACAAGAGTTGAAGTGTGCAGCCGATTGGGTGAGGTATTCTTCAGTCTGAAGTGAAATAACATTGAAAATGTGGAAGATGAATAAAAATGGAAAAAATAGGCAACTGTTTAGTTAAAGGTCGACAATCGGGGAAACCAAATATAACTGTGTGCATTGTAACTTAATATATACAGTGAAGCAATTATAGTTAATCATTGTGTGAATTATATATATATAAATTATATAGGTAATATCTAGTGTGAATTATTTATATGCTGCGTTCCATTGCGTATGTGATTATAATGTATCTGTTGTGTGGAAAAATCAAACACATTTTGTGGATTACGTATAAACAGTAAGTGGGTTACCCTTTAACCTTGTTTGTATTCAGTATACATATTTCATGCAGTAACTTTAACCAGTAAATCGCTCAGAACTTCATAGTCCAGTCAGTTAGTCCAGCCAAGTGAGTCAGTAGGTCAGTCAGAAGGTCAGTCAGTTAGGTCAGTACACTCATTCAAGTCAGTAGGTCACACATTCTTGGGAGCACCGCTGGGTCACCAGGCCATCGACACAGTCCTCAAGGACAAATTGAATGACCTGATGAGAATGGAGGAGAGAATAAGCAATCTTGATGCCCATGATGCTCTGTATCTCCTCACAAGGTGCCTTACTATTCCAAGACTCACTCACTTCCTCAGGTGTGCACCCTCTTTTGACAACCCAACACTTGACGAATATGACGCACACCTGAGGTCAACCCTTAAGAAGGCACTGAACCTGTCACTAGAGGATCAGCAATGGGATCAGGCAACCCTCCCAGTACGACTGGGAGGTATAGGGGTGCGCAAAGCAATGCATGTTGCTTTACCTGCTTTTCTGTCGTCGTGTTTGGCTTCCAGTGCATTAGTCAAGAAGATTGTTCCCGAACGCTTGAGAGACATGGTAGGAGCTCAAGACCCCAGGTTTACTGAAGCAGCGATTCGATGGGACACCCTTACAGACTCCTCCAGTAGACCAGCTCCTCCCAAACAGCACAAACAGTCCCACTGGGACAAACCGATCATGGAAAAAATCGCCAACACAATGCTCTCCAACGCCTCAGGAAAGGACAAAGCTCGTCTCCTGGCAGTGAAGGCACCACACTCAGGAGATTTCCTGTTTGCTGTTCCCAATTCCTCCTTGGGCACTCGACTAGACCCACAGGCCATTCGGATTGGTGTTGCTCTTCGCCTAGCCGCCCCCATCCTCACCGAACATAGGTGTATTTGCGGCAGGGCGACAGCTGATCAATTCGGACTTCATGGTCTCGTGTGTCACACAGCAGAAGGGAAGTATGCCAGGCATGAGGAGGTGAATGACATCATAAATAGAGATATGCCCTCTGAATGTCACATACAAGGCTATAAATTATTCCACACTGACAGAGTCAACAGGAAAGGTGGTGGAGTAGCGATGTATGTCAGAGACAATTTAAATTGTTGTGTTAGACAAGATATTAAATTAGAAGCGTCAGCCACTGAATCTGTTTGGTTACAGCTTCTCGAGGGCCGAGAAAAACTAATTTTGGGTGTGATTTACAGGGCCCCAAATCTTGATAGGGAGTGCAGTAAACTTCTATGGGACGAAATTCGTAAGGCATCTACATACGAAAATGTTGTGCTAATGGGAGATTTCAACTATAGACAGATTGACTGGAGCAATTTGACAGGAAATTTAGAGTCAGGTGACTTTCTTGATACGATCCAGGATTGTTTTTTAAAACAGTTTGTGACAGAGCCAACTAGGGGAAATAACCTGCTTGACTTGGTTCTTGCCAGTAGGGAAACACTAATTAATAATCTTGAGGTTAATGATGAGCTTGGGGAAAGTGATCACAAATCACTCAGTTTTAATATATCATGGAATTCCCCTAATAATGGCAATCAAGTCTCCGTCCCTGACTTTCGCTTGGCTGATTTCATAGGACTGAAAAATTACTTAGGTGGGCTGAACTGGAATGACCTGACTAAGGGTCAGGTAGGTGGTGATGGTTGCCGATATGATGCTTTCCAGGGCATAGTTCTAGCTGCTCAGTCAAATTATGTTCCAAATAGGGAAATCAGATCAAACAAAAATGATCCTAAATGGATGAACAATAGATTAAAATATCTGATTGGTCAAAAGAGAGGCATATATAGGCAAATCAAAAGAGGAGAGGGGCAATTGAGAAATCGATATATTCAGTTAAAGAGAGAAATAAAAAAGGGAATTAGAAAAGCAAAAAGAGATTATGAGGTTAAAGTTGCAAGAGAATCGAAGACTAACCCAAAAGGATTCTTTCAGGTATACAGAAGTAAGATCAGGGACAAGATAGGCCCACTCAAAAGTTCCTCGGGTCAGCTCACTGACAGTGATAAGGAAATGTGTAGAATTTTTAACACATACTTCCTCTCAGTTTCTACACAGGAGGATACCAGCGATATTCCAGTAATGATAAATTATGTAGAATAGGACGATAATAAACTGTGTACTATTAGGGTCACAAGTGACATGGTCCTTAGGCAAATAGATAAATTAAAACCTAACAAATCCCCAGGCCCTGATGAACTGTATGCAAGGGTTCTAAAGGAATGTAAAGAGGAGCTTAGCACACCTTTGGCTAATCTTTTCAACATATCACTACAAACTGGCATGGTGCCAGATAAGTGGAAAATGGCAAATGTGATACCTATTTTCAAAACAGGTGACAGGTCCTTAGCTTCGAACTATAGACCAATAAGCCTAACCTCCATAGTGGGAAAATTTATGGAATCAATAATTGCCGAGGCAGTTCGTAGCCACCTTGAAAAGCATAAATTAATCAACGAATCTCAGCATGGTTTTACAAAGGGGCGTTCCTGCCTTACGAATTTATTAACTTTTTTCACTAAGGTATTTGAGGAGGTAGATCATGGTAATGAATATGATATTGTGTATATGGACTTCAGTAAGGCTTTTGACAGGGTCCCACATCAGAGACTATTGAGGAAAATTAAAGCACATGGAATAGGAGGAGAAATTTTTTCCTGGATAGAGGCATGGTTGACAAATAGGCAGCAGAGAGTTTGCATAAATGGGGAGAAATCAGAGTGGGGAAGTGTCACGAGCGGTGTTCCACAGGGGTCAGTGTTGGGCCCCCTGCTGTTCACAATCTACATAAACGACATAGATGAGGGCATAAAGAGCGACATCGGCAAGTTTGCCGATGACACCAAAATAGGCCGTCGAATTCATTCTGACGAGGACATTCGAGCACTCCAGGAAGATTTGAATAGACTGATGCAGTGGTCGGAGAAGTGGCAGATGCAGTTTAATATAGACAAATGCAAAGTTCTAAATGTTGGACAGGACAATAACCATGCCACATATAAACTAAATAATGTAGATCTTAATATTACGGATTGCGAAAAAGATTTAGGAGTTCTGGTTAGCAGTAATCTGAAACCAAGACAACAGTGCATAAGTGTTCGCAATAAAGCTAATAGAATCCTTGGCTTCATATCAAGAAGCATAAATAATAGGAGTCCTCAGGTTGTTCTTCAACTCTATACATCCTTGGTTAGGCCTCATTTAGATTATGCTGCACAGTTTTGGTCACCTTATTACAGAATGGATATAAATTCTCTGGAAAATGTACAAAGGAGGATGACAAAGTTGATCCCATGTATCAGAAACCTTCCCTATGAGGATAGACTAAGGGCCCTGAATCTGCACTCTCTAGAAAGACGTAGAATTAGGGGGGATATGATTGAGGTGTATAAATGGAAGACAGGAATAAATAAAGGGGATGTAAATAGTGTGCTGAAAATATCTAGCCTAGACAGGACTCGCAGCAATGGTTTTAAGTTGGAAAAATTCAGATTCAGGAAGGATATAGGAAAGTACTGGTTTGGTAATAGAGTTGTGGATGAGTGGAACAAACTCCCAAGTACCGTTATAGAGGCCAGAACGTTGTGTAGCTTTAAAAATAGGTTGGATAAATACATGAGTGGATGTGGGTGGGTGTGAGTTAGACCTGATAGCTTGTGCTACCAGGTCGGTTGCCGTGTTCCTCCCTTAAGTCAATGTGACCTGACCTGACTAGGTTGGGTGCATTGGCTTAAGCCGGTAGGAGACTTGGACCTGCCTCGCATGGGCCAGTAAGCCTTCTGCAGTGTTCCTTCGTTCTTATAAAGAGAAGCCTCGCCACAGCCCGTTGCCCAGCTCAACGGGAACCCCAAGTGCAGAGGTCTGACGGAAGTCTAAAGCGTCCTGATGGAGCCACTATGCTACCTTGGAAGGATGGAAAGCAGATTGCCTGGGACTACACATGTGCCGCCACATTGGCAGACACCTACTTGCCATACTCCGTAGTGGAAGGGGGTGGAGCTGCCAGCCACAGGGAGACTCAGAAGATCCGCAAATATGAAGACCTTCCCCCTTCCCAATAGGGTCGGAGACCCTTGGAGCATGGGGCAAGTGTGCTCTAAAGTTCCTAATAGAGCTGGGTGAAAAGCTCATCATAGAAACAAAGGACCACAGGGCGACCAGCTTCCTCTTTCAGAGACTCAGTGTTGCGATCCAGAGAGGAAATGCCTGCAGCATTCTGGGCACGCGGCCCACCGCCGGGGAGCTGGACGAAGTATTCGAGATGTAGCACTGAGTTACCTATGTTGTTTTACTTTGTATCATATTTTTGTGAATGTTTTGTCAATGTATTTTGTCTTTAAATGAAATATATATATATATATATATATAATATATGGGGTGGTAGGAGAAAATTCTCAAACAGCTTCAGGGAGAATCTTGAGTTTTCCCTGAAGCAAGTTTATTCTTTTCTCCGAGGATGAGGGTCCCTATAACAGTTCTAGAGGTGGTACCTCCCTCTATATATATATATATATATATATATATATATATATATATATATATATATATATATATATATATATATATATATATATATATATATATATATATATATACGCAAAACAACCACTGTGAAAGAATATTGAATTTCCAAGCACTTTCGTGACTTCTCACATTACCAAGGAACTTGATAACGTGAGAAGTCACGAAAGGGCTTGGAAATTCACTATTCTTTCACAGTGGCTGTTTTGCATATTCTGATATCACCCGTTTACTCTGATCTTATTCCGGCTTTGGAGGAGCTGGATGAGATTCATAACATTTGATATATTGTACCAATGTACTCATTTTTGTGTTTTCTATCAATCTATTCTGTCTATTAATAAAGTACATATATAATATAAATTACAGGGGTTGGTAGGAGAAGAAAATATTCAAACAGCTCCGGGGAGAACCTTTAATTAAGAAGGCTAGTGTTCTGCACAACATTTTTCTAGCCTCCACAGACGCCGTCTTGTCTAACTGTCCCTTACACACAAACTCCTAATATGAATCCTAGTCCTGACTTGTCTCAGTTCTTACGGTACCTTCCCTTCCCATTATACTGATAAATGCTCTAAACTTCATAACGCTCGTGACCTAATCTTTATCTCCTCCTCTCCTTACCTCTTCGCCTTTCTCATGTGTTCATTAGTTTTCCTGTGTTCTGCCTAAGTGGGATCTATCGCATAGAGAGGATTTTGTTGTTTCTCCGGTGATTCATAGCTCTCCTGTAGTGTTCCTCTGCTCCATAGTTCCTATCGACTACCTCTACTATTCCTACTACTATGATTATATCTTCGTTAATACGCACTGCTACTTTTTATCACTACTACTATTACTTCATTTCCCACTGCTGCACTACTGAAAAGTACCTGACCAGCCGGGCTGTGGTTCGTACGTCGGTTTACGTGCGGCCAACAGTAATAGCCTGGTTAATCAGGCCCTGCTCCACCATGAGGCCGCGAGGGCATTGATGCCCGAAACCCTCTCCAGGTAACTCCTCCAGGTATACTACTATTACTACAATTTCTACTATCTACCACCATTAGCTACTACTACTACTACTACTATTACTCCCTTCTCTCCTTCCACCACTCTCGTCCCCCTGCCGTCCTCTCGTATATATTTTAGATTCCTTCCATTCGTGTTTCTCTGTGTGACCAGTTAATGATACATATCGGACTGAAACGTCATTATTTGTGTTGTGTAACAATAATGATTATAATAATAATAATAATAATAATAATAATAATAATAATAATAATAATAATAATAATAATGGTAAGTTAATAATGATAAATATCATATATCGGTTTGAATCATGCCAGGTCGAGGGAGGAAGTGGGCGAGAATGCCGATTTTTACGAA
Source organism: Cherax quadricarinatus (assembly GCF_038502225.1). Classification (NCBI taxonomy): domain Eukaryota; kingdom Metazoa; phylum Arthropoda; class Malacostraca; order Decapoda; family Parastacidae; genus Cherax; species Cherax quadricarinatus. The sequence continues at coordinate 12,340,185 of NC_091310.1, forward strand.
GAGTTTGTTAAGAAGCTGCTGCTTTACATTAATTTGTTTTACCGAAGTCTGGGCCTAATTGAGCTAGATATGAGAGAACTTTTAGCGATAAAATAGGTTTTTACAAGAGTCTGTATGAAAAAAAAACTTTATTGGTAAAATCTGCCAAAGGAGCTTAGCAAAACAGGCGAGATTGACCATTTTCATGTCTAACATACCTATCTGACACAGTGTGTGTGTAGCGAGGAAAAGGAAATTGATCACAAAATATGAAAATTTGAGGAAATCTTTCAGAATATGTTAGTTTCAGCTTCCCAATTTGCAAGAAAAAGCCTAATTTTAACCACAGTTTTGGGAAAAAACGTTCGATTGATGCGAGTTCTGAGCGAAATTGCAGTAGGTTTTCCCAAATGACTTTCACAAGAAGAAAGCAATTATATGAAATTTTTGACGAGAAGAAATGGTCGCCTTTCAGAAAGATTTTATGGGCGCTATTTGAGCTGAAAAGTTGAGTTTCAGAAATCAGACAAATAACTGATATTTGGCAGACGTATGCCTATTGCAAATAAGCAGCCTTTTGTCCATTCATTTTTTGAGGCAAAAAACCTCGATTAAAAAAAACGATATTTGCAGTGAAATTCCTAAAGTAACAGTAACTATTGCCAGAGGAATTATTTAAGAATAGCAAACCTCGAGCAGAAAAGCATGGCAACAACCCATTATTTGTACTCACACTTCTGTCTAAAAGTGTCTCTTTTTTGTAATTTTACCCATTATGAAGTATTAGGGAAAGTGCTTTAAGAAAAACGTAAACATTGGGTGCCTTATGTTGCCTCACAGTTATGATTTTCGCGAACACACAGCGGGTATTTTAATTACTTTTCATGGAATAATGGCGAGTTTGTGCCAACGTTCTGACAATAGTGAGACCTTTACTGGCCGTTTCTTACCACTTAACAGTGTAAATTACCATCAGTTGACCCAGTACAAAGAGGTCAATTTTACCAAATTTTTTTGGCATTTTTTTTTTCTGGGAGGGGGTGGATTTTTTTGCTTGGTATAATTTATGCTGAATAATATAAAATATCAATGTGATTTAAATGTCTTGCCTCTCCTAGCCTCAAGGAAGTTGTTATTATTATTATTATTATTATTATTATGAATTTCTCCTGTAATAGTTAGGGTGGTAGCCAGCCAAAGGTTACCAGAAGGGCAGGAAACATTTCATCAGAGTAAATCAGTGTGAGTGTTGGGGTGGATGGTGTCTATTCAGTGTTGAAATCACTGTTGTTGTCGAGCGCACGTTGCTTCTTAAGATCGGCAGCTAATTTGAAATAGTTTAAACCGACACTAAAATACTCACCGTCACCTGCATTTAATCATATAATCATTATTATTTATAGCAACATCGGCAAATAATTATTGCAAAAATAATGATTATAACCAAAATCAGACAAATAAAATAATGATTTTTAAGTTACTTGATCTTCTCTTCCAATATTGGCATGCATGTTGCCTTGTTAAGCCACTAACAACTCTACTAAGCATTCAGTTGCTGCTCTAATTGTTATGATAACAATCAGTGTACAGTAAGCAATAAGAGGAGAGCAACTAGCTTTAACAAAAGTCGAAAATGTCACAGTGACAAAACTCTTTTCTTATCATGCCTATCTCCTTCCCTACCACTATCTTGGTACAGGGCAACACCACCATCCTATTTCTCCACATTCACCTCACCTCCCAATGCCACCACCATCTGCCATATCGATGCACTTCCTATGAGCTCAAGTATCTCAACGTCTTCAAGTAAGAGTCAAAAATTCTAAATGATATTTTTGAGACAGTTTCACAAGAATAAGTATCCACTGCAGGGCAGCTACAATCAATTATCTGTTTATTATTCAGTGGCTTTTGCCATCCCTTCTGCTGCTGCTATTTCCGCCTACATTCCTTCTCTGTTGCTGCTACTTCTGCATGCTGTACCTACTCATTCTCAACACACACTAGGCCTTCCACCTGCCCAGCATTCCACACTGCTACATATAAAATACTGCGCGGAATAGACTAGGTGGACAAAGACGGGATGTTCCAGAGAAGGGACACAGACACAAGAGGTCACAATTGGAAGTTGAAGGCTCAGATGAATCAAATGGATGTTAGGAAGTATTTCTTCAGTCATAGAGTAGTCAGGCCGTGGAATAGCCTAGAAAGGGACAGGCGGGAACCATACATAGTTTTAAGGCGAGGTATGATAGAGCTCATGGTGCACCTAGTAGCAATCAGCGAAGAGGCGGGGCCAGGAGCTGTGACTCGACTGCAACACACACACACACACACACACACACACACACACACGCAAAAGAATGAGCTTATGTACGATTACCTGCACTGTTTTAGGGAAGGGAAATCCTGTGTCACAAACCTACTGCAGTTTTATGACAAAATGACAGAAGTAAGACAGAAGATGGAGTGTTGGGTAGATTGCATTTTCTTGGCCTGTAAGAGAGCATCCGACACAGTAACGTACAAAAGCTAGAGGAGAAGGCAGAAATAGCAGGAAAGGCACTGCAATGGATCAGAGAACATTTAAAAGGAGGGAAACAAAGAGTGATGGTACATGAGGAGATATCAGAGCGCGCTTTTGTGACGAGAGGGTTTCACAATGGTCAGTCCTAGGGTCAGTGCTGTATCTGGTATGTATATATGAATGACATGACGGAAAGGATAGATTCAGATGTGTGTCTGTTTGCAGACAATGTGTAGCTAACGAGAACTTACACGGATGAGGATCGGGTAGGACTACCAATGGATCTGGACAGGTTGTAAGCTTGGTCCAACAACTGGCTCCTGGATTTTAACCCCACCAAGTGGGGAAGGTCAATATGGTCACAGAGTACAGGCTAGGGAGCCAAAGGAAAAGGATCTTGGGGTGAATATGCCGAGCACATGTCCCGAGACGCACATCAACCAAATAACTGCTGCAGCACATGGGCGCCTGGCAAACCTAAGAATAGCCTTATGACACCTGAGTAAGGAGTCATTCAAGACACTGCACACCAGGGATGGCACATGCACAAAGGTGGCGCATTACACCCCTGTGATAATATAAAAGCAAGCCTACTCATAAAAGAAGAATTAACCAATAACCGATTTCTAGGAAACACTCCTAACAGAAATTCAAGTAACTTATTGCTAGATATGAGTATTCCTGAGAATAAATCTAAAACTTAGCAATAATTTTTTGTGATTTTATTATTTCGTGTACATCTTTCAGTGAATGTCATCTTCCATATTAATGTGTTTTCAGCTAGAAAATATTTAGTAAGATTAAGAATAAATTGCAGAGAACACCCACATTGGGTTTATGAGTTGCTATATATTCACTTCATGCAATGTCCCTTTTCAGTGACATTACACGAAGAGACCCTTTGCACCAGTCGCGGCTACAGTGCGTTGCACAATTTTACCAGTGAGTTTACAGTTGACAGTCGTTTGGTAGAGTTGTGTTTCACTCTTCTTGAATAATTGAAGTTTTGTACTTTACGAAACACAATCTGTTTTTTACAGTCAGTTACCCATCACAGTGCAAACAAAAATGAGCAAAACAAAAGCAGAAAATGATTGTAAGCACTATTTAAATGATTAGTGAGAAAGTGAGTTATTATTTATTGCGGGTCCATCAGTAAAACCGATGTACATTATTTGTGAAAAAATATATTCGGATTATAGAAAACATGATTTTAATAGACGCTATAAAAATCATCAGGCTGAAATAAAAGTCAAGCTGAAGTTAGTGCTTCAGACTGAGTTACGGAAAGAGTATTTGCTTAAGGAAAAGGGTGAAATAAAAGGAAGATAAAATATATTTGTTAAAAGAAGATGAGAACGTTTGGCAATGACGGAAGTGTTCTTCGAAATTGCCATTGAGGTTTGTAAAAAAATTGATGCCTTTCTCTGATGAAGAAATTATTAAGCCTTGTCTCCAAATATTTGCTAGATGTCTTAGTGATAAAAATACTGAAAGTAGACGAAATCCCTTCGTCAGAGCAAACAATTACAAGACGCACAGAAGAACTTCACCATGATTCATCTGAACAACTGAAAAATCTTGCCCATGATTGTACTTTTATTCTTTAGTTTTGGACGAATCTGATGAGATGTGTGATGTAGTCTAGTTCAGATGATAAGTTTAACATCTTTGAAGAACTTATCAGTCTTGAGTAACTTCATGGAAAAACAAGAGGATCAGACATATCCGACAAAGTAAAGTCATTCACCAGAAAATCTGAAACTAGATTCAGGTAAACTCATCAGAGTTTGTACTGACAGACCATCGTCAGTGACAGGTTAAGCAGCTGGGACAGCAACTTGGCTTGAAATCTTTTTAAGCCGTCCTCTACTAAAATATCAATGCATTATTCACCAAGAGTCACTGTAGGGAAGAACTTTTAATCTGCAGCATGTTATGCTATCCGTTGTGAAATGCCTGAATAAAATTTGAGCAAGAGGATTAAACAGAAGAGAATTCAGAGAATATTGTAAACTGTTAGATTTGGAATATGGTGATCTCATCCTTCATTGTGAGGTTCGCTGGCTTTCTAGACGACAGCTTCTCAGTATATTCTGGAAACTGAAACAATGTTCACAATTTTCTACAAAAGATGAAAGAGCTGCCTGAGGAAAGAGACCTTTTATATAACAAATGTCTATTTGATTTAGCATTTTTAGCTAATGTTACCAGCCAACTCAATGACTGAAACAGCAGGAAAGAACAAATTGTTTCCTAGCATAATAAATGATACCAATGCATTCAAGATGAAATTAGAACTGTTTACTTCTCAGAAACTGAGGATTTCATCCAATTTCCACATTTAAAAGAACAGATTCAATGTGCTGAAAATAATGGCAATTTTACAGATTATATTGAAAAAATAAGATTTTTGCAACAGTCATTTGAAAGTCGTTTTAGTGATTTTGCTAAAGAAGACTGCATACTCGCATTTATATACCCATTTGCATTTAGTGAACAAAAAATCCCTGAAAATACCTAGTAACATACAAATGGAACTTATTGATTTGAAAACAAATTCATTATCGAAAACGAAATTTGATGAATTTTCCAGTCCCAAATGCTTCTGACATCATTAATTTTCTAGAACCAAGAGAATTTACCCAGTGTTATATCTGCCGTTTTGGAATTTATTAAAAGCAAACTGAGATTGCGACTGACTGATTCAAATTTGAAAATTTCTCTCCTGCTCTCAGTAATTAATTTAACTTCAAACATTACTAGCTTGGAGAAATCAAAGCAGACTCAAGTCACATTAAACTAAGTAACGTTTATCTTGTCTTTATATTAAATCTTTTTATGTAAAAATGCTAAATATGTCCATATTAACATATTTTTAAAGAAGTGATTGGCAGTATAAGCGACGTATGGCGAATCTGAACCAAAGTGTCAAAAAATTGGCGCATGGAATGCAAAAGGTTGGCCACCCCTGCTGTACACAGTGTACGTCACGCCCATATTGGAGTATACAGCACCAGTATGGAACGTACACCTGCTCAAGCACGTCAAGAAATTAGAGAAAGTGCAAAGGTTTGCAACAAGATAGATCCCAGAGCAAAGGGTGACGTCCATATCTTCTCGAGGTTAAGGGAAATCAACCTGACGACACTGGACGACAGGAAGGATATGGACAGGATAACGACATAAAATACTGAGAGGAATTGACAAGGTGGATAGGGACAGAATGTTTCAGAGATGGAAGACAGCAACACAGGGGTCACAACTGTAAGCTGAAACCTTAGACGAATCACGGGGATGTTAGGAAGTGTTTCTTCAGTCGCAGAGTTGTCAGGAAGTGGAACACACTAGAGAGCGATATAGTGGACGTAGGATCCATACATACCTTTAAGAATAGGTACGATTAAGCTCATGGAACAGGGAGAGAGTGGAACTCGTAGTGACCAGCGATGAGGCGGGTGCGGGAGCTGTGACTTGACCACTTCAACCGCAAGTAGATGAGTACACACACACAGGCAAACACACACACACACACACACACACACACACACACACACACACACACTGGTCACTTTATTAGCACACACTTGTATTACTGGGTTGGTCTCCCCTTTGCACCCAGAACAGACCGAATTCTTCGTGACAGAATCAACACGTTGTTAGAAAGACTTGGTAAAATTCCTAGTTTATGTTGACAACATAGCATCACACAGTTGCTGCAGATTTGTCGGCTGCACATTATGTGTTACGAATGTCCTCTTCCACTAAATTCTGACTTTTCCATCTGCCTGTTGCAGCCCAAATCGCGATTAGTTAGATCAGGCGACGTTTTTCCGATCTATATTTGTCCAGTTTTGTTATGCCTGCGCCCACTGTAGCCTGTTTCCCGTCCATAGCTGACAAGAGTGGGACCAGATATGATTTCCTGCCGTAGCCCATCCACTTCAAGGTTCGATGTGTTGCATTCCACTGCTGCAAAGCTTGGTTTTCTCTTTCCATCAGCTTGAGCCAGTTGACCATTTTCCTCAGATCTCTGTCATTAACGTGGTCTTTACGTCCACAGACCTGCATCTTACCGGATTTTTTTTTTTTTTCACAAAATTGTCCGTAAACTCTAGGGACTGTTGTGCGTGAAAATTCCAGATCAGTATTTTCTGAGAAATTCATAACCACCCCGTCACTCACCAACAATTGTTCCACGGTCAAAGTCACCTTAATCACCTTTCATCCCCATTCTTATGTCCTTTACTGTGTCAGTATAACTGTAGGCATTGGGATGCTGCCACGTGACAGGTTTATAACTAGCAGGTGTACAGATGTACCCTTTGGTTTTACGATTTCTCTCTTCAATGAAATTAAATAAAAATTTCACTGGACTTGCAGTGATTTAAAAATATGTTATGAATGGGGGTTTCCTGTCCAGAATGTATAGGAAAAAACCTAGAATTTTCCCTAGTTAATCCTGAAACTTGTCAATAAATATATTCTTTAAAATTTAAAAACAGGAAAAATGTCTTGGAATGTTCTTTTACGTTATCCATGAAAATACCATCTGGCCTGAAATATTATGTAGTTAAAGGAGGTTCATTCCGTACCCCCAACCAATCTTTCTTGAAGTTATTTATTCTTTTTATGGCGAATTAATTTTTAAAATTAATTAATTTTATTTCCCTATCCTGGTGATATTCTCCTCGTGTTCCACCTTACTGTGTCATACTATTACTACATAGTGAACAGTCATTATTAGAATAGATCTTTGTAGATGAATGGTTCAGAGAACCGACACGTTGATAAATTAGACACATTTGCAACTCTTGGGTATCTTTATTGAGGAAACGTTTCGCCACACAGTGGCTTCATCAGTCCATACAAAGGAGAATCTTGAAGAACAGAAGGATAATGAGATAATCAGTCCCTCAACCTTGAGTCGATGTGGTCAGTCCATCAATCTTGAATAGAATACGGCATACGCGTGGAGAAGGAGCTTATAAACCGTTGGTAGGAGAGGTGCAGCAGTCATAGGTGGTGTCACATTTGTTCAATGTGGAAGTAGGTCGTGCCCAAGAATTAGGCAAGCGAAGAATTTCCAAGTATTAAGATCCCAAGAAGTTGCAGTGTCTGACAGGTTTGTAGATGAATGGTTCAGAGAACCTATAACTGCTGCACCTCTCCTACCAACGGTTTATAGGCTCCTCCGCACGTATGCCGTATTCTATTCAAGATTGATGGACTGACCACATCGACTCAAGGTTGAGGGACTGATTACCTCATTCTCCTCCTGTTCTTCAAGATTCTCCTTTGTATGGACTGATGAAGCCACTGTGTGGCGAAACGTTTCCTCAATAAAGATACCCAAGAGTTGCACATGTGTCTAATTTATCAGAATAGATCTTATAAACAAAATTCAGGTTATATAACATTACACACAAATAATCGTTTTATTAAATTTCGCTAATTGAGCTACACGGAAAAAACTGCCCTGAGCTTTAATTTTCATATTAAATGATTTTTTTTATTATGTAGAAAGTTTTCACTTGTTTCGTTCAACGTCGTTTCGGTATAAAGTTGATGAGAAAAAGAAATTAATTCCCGGAAAATATAAAAAGACTTAAATATCTGGATGGAGGACGTGCACAAGATGGAGGACGTGCACAAGATGGAGGACGTGCACAAGCGTAAATCTCCATGTTCGCTAATGGCCATACACATGAAAAATATTTAGGTTTATTTGAAGACCTAAAGGAAAAACAGCATTGTAGTGCTGAAAGCAAATTGTTCATTGCAAATCGTGATTAGTTTGAACATTTAAAGAAACATACAAATAACATACAAAATAACATATAAATAACAGGCGAATTATTCTGATTGCTCCCACTGTGTTACCTTCTTCGATTTTTTGCTAGCCTGTGCGCAAATTTTATCGTTTTCAGTGGAACTTTTCCTGGGTCTACCTCTGTGATTCCTGCGATGATGAGGCAGAGGGACACAATCATCCGTTCTTGGGTAGTTGCGCACTGCCTTGATGACTGATGTGGTTAGCAGTTTGCCTCGTCTTTCAGGAACTACAAGACAGGCATTGCGAAGAGGAGTAGACTTGCGCCATGCTTGGATGGTGCCTCGGGATTTTAAGTTGGTGGAACCTGGATCCATTCACCTGGTCTGTGAATTTCCCTGCTGCATATGAGCGAGACGCTTTAGAGATGTGGGATAGGGTACTGCTAGCAGTGGATTGGAATGCCAACAGAAGGTTATCGCAAGTGAGGAGGTTGCCATTGGAACTGTAACTGCCTGTGGAGGCTGTGGGCTGCTCTCTGCTGGGGGCATATGTGATCCCGCACACCCATGGTGTGCACGAATGCGGCCATCCCTGTTGCGTGCTTAAAACTCTCCACACACCTGATATATGCCTCTTCTTTCATTGTTGGGTGCACTGTTTCCCTGGCTTTGTGGCTGGCTGGCTTCATCATCTGCCATACCTCAAACTGTGTGGTAAGTCCAGGCTGAAGGAAAAATGGAGCATGGCACATAAGGCGTGTGGTTAATGGTGGTTGTGGGGGAGAGGAGAGTGGTCCCCTGTCCTTGTGGTGGGCGGTAGAGGAAAGGGAGGAGTGGAAGATGTGTGATGAGGCGGAGTAGGACACTCACTCCCTCCCAGGACAAGTCACTATACACCACAATGTTCTGTGCACATGTCACTATACACCACTATGCTCTGTGCACAGCCTCCAGTATAAACGACACACCGCTGTGCACTACACATGCTATGCGCATACCATGCACATACTACGCACTATACATTATATACACGGCGAACAAACATTTCATTGTTGTAACACGAGCACACGGTGTATGCGTGCCTGTTTGGGGATGGGGATGGAGGGGGGGACAGTTTTCCCCTCCACCTCCGCCTCCTCCCTGAGGCCGCCCCTCACATACCTCTCCTACCCATAGGTGACCGTTATGTTCCCTCACTGAATTCACATACACGACACTTTTCTTGATTCTGAAGGAAGAGACGAAATGCAGTCTTTTCTGGCCTTTTCTAACACGAGCAGCAGATATTCACACACCAGCTTGGTATAACAATCTAGAGCTTCAGTAAACTTGTCATCCTTCATAAGTTGGTTGCCTTCATTCTTGAGCTGTTCTGCCTCAGCTTTTTCTTCTGGGGTGGCTTCTTTGGTAGCACTTGCCATTCTCAGGGAGAGTGTACATTTTGCACTCTCATGCATAGGCTCTCCTTTGATGACTTCAGAAAATATTTTGAAGAGACTCTTGGATACTGCGAGGTCACTCTGCTGCAGACACACCACAGGCAGTTTCAAGGCACTGTATAGCAACTTCAACACTCTCTGTGCCTTCCTCAGAGTCCTCCTCCACCTGTCCCTCCTTCCAGCTGTGACTGCAGGAACTGTATCATGGAGTAAACCAGGCGACTCACAACTTCCTGCTACTGTACTGTTGCTGCTGTTGTTACTGTTGATGCTGCTTCTGTTATATATATATATATATATATATATATATATATATATATATATATATATATATATATATATATATATATATATACGTATATTTAGAAAAAAAAACGTTAAGTGATACGTAATAAGGAATCATTTCTTCGAATCTGGTACAATTCTTGTAGTGTTTAGGAAACAATGACGTTGAATCAGTGGATACTCTAGTGTATTAAACGTATTATTTTCTCCTAGTGTCACACTTCTATCTAGAATTGTATGTGCTGATATTCACGAGCTGCCGCTGAATTCTCAAACCTGGGAAACTGCTGGATCAAGAACGAGAGCTTCCAGACTTAAAGGATCAGAAGCCTGTTCTAACGCGCTGGAAACTGTGGACTCTACAGTACGGTGTTTCTCTTCATAAAATTATTGGTATTGCTATCTTTGACAATTGTAAATAAAAATGTAATTTTTGAGTGAATATTACACCCCTTATTGTGGAGGTGTTTTTTATCGCTAATAAAGTTTTCATCCAAGGAATTTTGCCTGTTCTTTCCTAAGATTATGCCTCGATTACCACCCATCCCTAACAGGGATTGCATTTCCCTATGAAAATATTACTATTACTACTAATACTGCTAATGTTACTACTACTACTACTACTACTACTAATAATAATAATAATAATAATAATAATAATAATAATGATCATAAAAATAATAGTATTAATAACGACTACTACTACTACAGCAACACCAACATGTGCTGAATAAGTTTAGCAGGCCTCTGTTAATGACCAAACGCTTCGGTGGGGTTTCATCAGTAGAAAAATGAATGGTGGAAGATGAGGAGTTTGGGGTAAACAGTCCCTCAGCCTTCAGTCGATGTGTTCAGTCCATCATCCTTGAGAAAGTACAGCATATTCGCGGAGACGTGTCTTGTGTACTGCAGACAATTGAATGGAAGCAGCAGAAGGTGGGGGTCATCAAATGCTGCAAAAGTGTCTAATTCATCAATTACTCTGTTTTCTAAACCATTTAAATAATATCTGTCAGATACAGCAACATGTTGGGATCTTGACACAGAGAATTTTCAACGTTGGCCTAACTTATAGGAATGTCCTACTTACATTATTGGAATTTTTTCCTGGCGACCCCGCTCCCTCCTGCTTCAACTCACCTGTCTGAAGTATATGAGCCGCTTCTCCATGTATATGATGCACTTTAAACAAGATTTATGGCCTGAACACGTCGACTCAAGGTTGATGGACTGATTATCTCAAACTCCTTCTCATCTTCCAACATTCATTTCTGTACCTGGCTAATGAAGCCACTTGTTGGCGAAACGTTTCCACAATATTCTCTAATGTTGCAAAAGCGTCTAATCCTTCAGTATGATGACTAAACCATTTGCATAATATAAACATTTATCATGTTTCCTGATGAAACTTACCTAATTTAACTTCATGTCTGGTGAAATGACTCTCTCTCCACCGAGTGTTTGTCTAAAATCCCAGCATCTCTTTAAGCATAAATGGAGATGATGCTCCTCTTTTCATCTAAATTTGCTGACACTTGTAGTGAATGACAAATTATGGATAAGGATTGTGCAACGTGAAAGCTTGACTTAGAATATTTTACTTGACTTTTAATTATGATATCTGAGAAACAACAATGAAGACTTGACGACAACAGTAAGTTGATAATGACTGTTAATAACATCTATTTAAAGTATTGAATAGCCATCTCCTCAAAAACGACATCACGAAATAAGAATATAAGAACATAAAAAAGAAGGAACACTGCAATAGGCCTACTGGCCCATACGAGGCAGGTCCAAGACTCCTACCGGCTTAAGCCAATACCTCAACCTAGTCAGGTCAGGTCACATTCACTTAAGGAAGGAACACTGCAACTGACCTAGTAGCACAAGCTAATCAGGTCCAACTCACACCCACCCACACCCACTCATGTATTTATCTAATCTATTTTTAAAACTACACAACGTTTTACCCTCAATAACTGAACTTGGGAGTTTGTTCCACTCATCCACAACTCTATTACCAAACCAGTGCTTTCCTATATCTTTCCTGAATCTGAATTTTTCCAACTTAAAACCATTGCTACGAGTCTTCTCTAGGCTAGATATTTTCAGCACGTTATTTACATCCCCTTATTTATTCCTGTTTTCCATTTATACACCTCAATCATATCCCCCCTAATTCTACAACTTTCTGGAGAGTGCAGATTCAGGGTCCTCCGTCTATCCTCATAGGGAAGATTTCTGATACATGGGATCAACTTTGTCATCCTCCTTTGTATGTTTTCCAGAGCATTTATATCCATTCTGTAATACGGTGACCAAAACTGTGCAGTATAATCTAAATAAGGTCTAACCAAAGATATGTAAAGTTGAAGAACAACCTGAGGGCTCCTCTTATTTATACTTCTTGATATGAAGCCAAGGATTCTGTTAGCTTTATTGCGAACACTTATGCACTGCTGTCTTGGTTTCAGATTACTGTTAACCAGAACTCCTAAATCTTTTTTGCAATCCATAATATTGAGATCGACATTATTTAGTATACATGTGGCATGGTTATTTTCCTGTCCAACATTTAGAACTTTGCATTTGTCTATATTAAATTGCATCTGCCACTTCTCCGACCACTGCATCAGTTTATTCAAATCTTCCTGTAGTGTTCTAATATCCTCGTCAGAATGAATTCGACGGCCTATTTTGGTGTCATCGGCAAACTTGCTTATGTTGCTCTTTATGCCCTCATCAATGTCGTTTATGTAGATTGTGAACAACAGGGGGCCCAACACTGACCCCTGTGGAACACCGCTCGTGTCTCTTCCCCACTCTGATTTCTCCCCATTTATGCAAACTCTCTGTTGCCTATTTGTCAACCATGCCTCTATTCAGGAAAAAATTTCTCCTCCTATTCCATATGCCTTAATTTTCGTCAATAGTCTCTGATGTGGGACCCTGTCAAAAGCCTTACTGAAGTCCATTTACACAATATCATATTCATTACCATGATCTACCTCCTCAAATACCTTAATGAAAAAAGTTAATAAATTCGTAAGGCAGGAACGCCCTTTTGTAAAACCATGCTGAGATTCTTTGATTAATTTGTGCTCTTCAAGGTGGCTACGAACTGCCTCGGCAATTATTGATTCCATAAATTTTCCCACTATGGAGATTAGGCTTATTGGTCTATAGTTCGAAGCTAAGGACCTGTCACCTGCTTTGAAAATAGGTATCACATTTGCCATTTTCGACTTATCTGGCACCATGCCATTTTGTAGTGATATGTTGAAAAGATTAGCCAAAGGTTTGCTAAGCCCCTCTTTACATTCCTTTAGAACCCTTGCATACAGTTCATCAGGGCCTGGCGATTTGTTAGGTTTTAATTTATCAATTTACCTAAGGACGATGTCACTTGTGACCCTAATCGTGCATAGTTTATCATCCTGTTCTACATAATTTATTATTTCTGGAATATCGCTAGTATCTTCCTGAGTAAAAACTGAGAGGAAGTATGTGTTAAAAATTCTACACATTTCCTTATCACTGTCTGCGAGCTGACCCGAGTAACATTTGAGTGGACCTATCTTGTCCCTGATCTTACTTCTGTATACCTGGGTTAGTCTTTGATTCTCTTGCAACTTTATCCTCATAATCTTTTTTTGCTTTTCTTATTTCCTTTTTATTTCTCTCTTTAACTGAATATATTGATTTCTTAATTGCCCCTCTCCTCTTTTGATTTGCCTATATATGCCTCTCTTTTGACCAATGAGATGTTTTAATCTATTGTTCATCCATTTAGGATCATTTTTGTTTGATCTGATTTCCCTATTTGGAACATAATTTGACTGAGCAGCTAGAACTATGTCCTGGAAAACGTCATATCGGCAATCACCACCATCTACCTGACCCATAGTCAGGTCATTCCAGTTCAGCCCACCCAATAATTTTTCAGTCCTATGAAATCAGCCAAGCGGAAGTCAGGGACAGAGACTTGATTGCCATTATTAGGAGAATTCCATGATATATTAAAACTGAGTGATTTGTGATCACTTTCCCCAATCTCATCATTAACCTCAAGATTATTAATTAGCGTTTCCCTGCTGGTAAGAACCAAGTCAAGCAGGTTATTTCCTCTAGTTGGCTCTGTCATAAACTGTTTTATAAAACAATCCTGAATCGTATCAAGAAAGTCACTTGATTCTAAATTTCCTGTCAAATTGCTCCAGTCAATCTATCTATAGTTGAAATCTTCCATTATCACAACATTTTCGTAAGTAGAGGCCTTACGAATTTCATCCCATAGAAGTTTACCGCACTCCCTATCAAGATTTGGGGCCCTGTAAATCACACCCAAAATTAGTTTTTCACGGCCCTTGAGAAGCTGTAACCAAACAGATTCAGTGGCTGACGCTCCTAATTTTATATCTTGTCTAACACAACAATTTAAATTGTCTCTGACGTACATCGCTACTCCACCTTCCTTCCTGTTGACCCTGTCAGTGTGGAATAATTTATAGCCTTGTATGTGACATTCAGAAGGCATCTCTCTATCTTACAGTTTGAGCCAGGTCTCTGTTATAGCAATGGTATCTATGTTTCCTGCACTTGCAATTAATCTTAGCTCATCTATCTTATTTGTTACACTCCTGCTAATAGTACAATAGACCTTAAGGGAGCTAGTCCCTTGCTGCCCTCTGCTGTCTCCCTTTGTTTGCTGACCTGATCTATTGTCTTTATTTATAACTTCATGATGAATGTCTTTTATACATTTACCGTTTTCAACCCTAGTGTTGCAACCTGTTTCCCACACACACCCATACCTCTATCTTCTATCAGTTTAAATCCTAGGCATTTCAGCAATGGCCCTCTCAATTGAGTTTGCAAGAGCTACCACCCCTGCCCCAGAAAGATGTACCCCATCCCTTGCATACATATCATGTTTGCCATAAAAGTTGTCCCAGTTGTCAATGAATGGGATTGCAAGTTCCTTGCAGCATCTGTCTAGCCAGCAATTTACACCAATTGCCCTAGACAACCATTCATTGCCCACTCCCCGTCTAGGCAAGATGCTACATATGATTGGGACCCCTCCCTCAGACTTAATTAAATCTATAGCTGACCTGTACTTATCTAGCAGCTCTTCTCTCCTACCCTTCCCAATATCATTTCCACCAGCATTGAGACAGATAATAGGCTTGTTCCCATTACCTGACATGATATTATCCAACCTGTTGTCTATGTCACTAACACCAGTTCCTGGGAAGCACACACTATCTCTCACCTTCTTATTCCTATTACAGAAGGCACGGTCCATATATCTTACCTGTGAGTCACCAACCACAATATGCGCTTACCTCTATTTGCAGGGGAAGTAGTACCTTTACCTTCACTGGCCGCTAAAGTACACTCATCCTGAAGAACAGATAAGTGATTTCCTACCTTCAAATCTTCTCTCTTAACTTTCCTTATTTTGATGCTCCTCCCCTTACTGGGAACCACTTGCCAATCACACGCAGACCACAGAAAATGTTGATTATGATGAGTTACTTTGTAAAAATTGTACAAATATCCCTTTAAGAAAACAAAATACCAAGATTATTATTACAATTACGGGGTAGCGCTAAACTCACGGATCATACAGCACCTAGGGGAATGGAAGGCATTCAGATTCGATTAAAAAAAATGAAGATCAGGTCATATTCCTTCGATCAAGAGCCCCTCACCAACATCAAGGAAAGTTCCTCGAGGGAGAAAACAAAACTCACACGTGTTATCAAACAGTTCAGTTTCAGACCAGCAAAGGTCTTGTTAATCGTTTTAGATTAAGGTACTGGACTCTGCCTTCCCCTTTCTCGGATCGAACATGATTGTCTTCCGATCACCGGTGTTGTTTGACTCATACGGTATTAACGGCTGCTCATAAAAATAAAATATACATTACACTAAAGATATAACCTGGGCAGAATGCACTCATTAGGAGGACTATGAAATATTCAGAAGTTAAACATGCAGTAAACCAAGATTATAATTTGCAATGGCAGTGTGGGCTCTCTACCTAAAGAATCACGTTAGTGTAAAATTTAAAAATGGTTCACAGTTCTAAGAAATATGACGTGCAAAGGTGATTTACAAACGCAGAAGTCACCCTATTTAGTCGACAGAAGGTAAATGCGAGACATAACGTATAAAATAAATAAACAAAAATATGAAAACTTCCTGTACCAGCTGTAGATATAAAGCAACAACTGTAGCTGGACAAAAAGAGGTTTCTACGGGACTCAAAAGAATGTTTCTTTGTAAATCGAGGTAGATTTCTGGACTGAAATACACGAGAAGATAGTTTATGAGACTCGAAATTTTGCAAAATTGTATAGTAAACAAAACACCAAAGATGGAACACCATAACCATAGCTCTGTTCATGTAATTGCAAGAAGATAATCCCAAATATGCAAATATCTCTCAAACATACATCAAAAGGTTCATTAACTGATAATAACTAACAGTGGTTCCTGTCCTTAGCATCCTTACCACGGAATTAGTAAATATGCTATACGGTGATCCTCTCAGACATCCTCAAGAATGGATCATCATGGTAAAACATGCATCTAGACACACATTTAAAGGACTGTGAGAAATTCATGAGAATTGCCACTAGACCATGTTAGTTATTAAGGATCATAAGAAACGATGAACATGTACTACTGAAGACCAAACTTAAGTTAATGAATTAGCGATATGTCTTAAGCTAAGTAGACCACTAACTCTAATGAAAACAAATTTACATTGCTTTAGATACATGTTAACAGTAACCTCTGTCTCCACAGAATCAAAACACATCGTCTCTCTGTTTCACCAGATTGAGAAATACATTTGTTCAAAGAGAGCATCATGTACTATATATATTATATTTTCGGTGAGCAATTGGAAATTCGAAACACTGACTGGACAATGCTCACTGAAGCTTGGAGAGTTTTGTATTTCCTCTCCTGTAATGATACACTCAAGATACTGGTATGGGTAGGAATGGGGATAAAAACATTTTTATGGCTCCATACATCTGTATTACCAACTGCAGTATTATTAAAATATTTTTTGGAAAATGAAAATTATTTAACTTCTCGAGTAATGACATAAGAGACCTGATCGGTGGTGAGGTGAAAAGTTTTTCCTCAAACAAGTGTGAGCAGCAATGAATTCTTTTTCAATTTCTTTTTCGTACAGTACAGAGAAATTTCTGTTTGTTAAAACTGTCATCTAATTTCCATATTTCGTTTAATATTTTGTGTAATGAAGTATTGTGTTGCTAGTTGACATTAAATATCTAAAATTCCTGTATGTATGCCATCAATAACATTCCCGTTGCTACACCAGAGAAATTAAAACAAAGAATTACTCAGGCACTGGACAGGCACCTAAAGTCAGTACCTGACCAACCGGGCTGTGGTTCGTACATCAGCTTGCGTGCGGCCAGCAGTAACAGCCTGGTTGATCAGACCCTGATCCACCATGAGGCCTGGTCTCAGACCGGGCCGCGGGGACGTTAACCCCCGAAACTCTCTCCAGGTAAATTCTATGTAAGCTCTCTCATGTTAGCTCCTGCATCGTGGTAATTAGCAGCCTCCACACCCATGAATTCATGACTTATCAGTGATACTACCAGCTGCGTGTCTCCCACATGTTGAATAATAAGAGACATGCATAAAACTTGGGTATCTTCATTTCTGATATATTTCTCCTGCATAAAAACCTTCTTCATTCTGATACAGGCGAAGTAGTAGTTCTGGCTTCATCATCAGAATCATCAGAATTAACAAGTAACTTCATCGGTGGATGTAGGACGGGATGCATCAAGAAATACCCACCATCGTTAATGGGCTACATTTTTTATGTTGAAGAAACCTAATCTACCGTCCAGCATACATCGTTGCTAATGAAGAAATAAAAGGTATGTTGGTAGGAGGTGTCAGACCATCAGTTCTGAAGCATATGCATGAAGTCAGACCTTAAGTACTGGAACAGAAGTAACGTGAAGCAACTGGAGGTAACGTCAGAAATGTGTTGCTCGCTAGTTAAGTACAAGTCACTTAACAAATGACTTTCCCGATGATATTTTCCTCGATGCTATTTTCGTTTTCACTAACTCCTTTATTGTATTGGAGTTTAATGTGTCAACCCTGACGTTGGCTTTGATTAAGGATATGGTGTGGTTATTGTTTGTGTTATTGACAGGTACAACTATGATTCTGCTGGGATTGGATACCTGTCTGGTATTGTGAAGTAGCTTTTCTGCTCGTCTCCTGCATTCAAATTTGAAGTGTTGTGGATAGCAAAATGTTAGAAAGGTTCTGTTTATGAAGTCGATCTCTTCTTTTATAAATGTGGATGATGAAGGAATCGTATAATCCCTCAGGAAGAAACCAAGAGCAGTTCCATTTTTGTTACCAAAGACATGTATTCACAGAACAGATTTTGCTTAGAATCTGTTATAACTCTGACACTACTGACACCATAACAGAGAATTCAGGTTTATTCTTATTATCTGTAGCATTGGCAAGATTCTGTTATACAGGTACAGTTATCTGAGTGGTAAACAATACCAATAACTTAGTCATGAAAATATATTTACATCAAACCATGGATCCGAAATATTCTTCAGCTGCGGGCTATAATATCTCAAAATCTACTTAAAAATTAAAGAACGTCATCTTTTCCTCGCCACCGTTTCCGTTGTCTCAATATTTAAGTCACTTATGTATCTGACTGAAGATTCCTACTGTGTAGGCGACACGTTTCAACAATATAAATAATCAACTGCTGCACATTAGTTTAAATCGTCAATACTTACAATAACCGGGTAAGATTATTCTATTATGTAATATTTTATTGAGAAATACTGAAATCGTCTTACTGACCCACCAAATTTTATACTTCGATTAACATTACTGTAGGTGACATTATTCGCCTTTCTTTACAGCTTATGTCTCTCTACAATAAATGTTTTTCATCTCTGAGATTTTATGTAGTCTATAGTGGAAGAAACGTTCTATAAATAAAATGCCGAAAACTGCGTATTGTCATATGAACATACATGGGCTAAGCCCATTCTATAAACTTTACTGTTGAGTTTGAAGAAAATAACTCATTGCCTTTTCTAGATGTTTTAATTATTAAGGGTAATAATGAATTCAAATTTAAAATTTACAGAAAACCTACAAATAACTGTTCCTATGTCCACTATTATTCCTCGCATCAAGATAGAGTCAAACTGTCTGTTTTCTCATCAATGTTTTTGAGAGCTTTACGAATTTGTAGTCCTGAGTTCATAGATGAGGAAATATCCAAAATTTATGAAATAGGTAATGATTTAAAATACCCAAGAAATGTAATTGATAAATCTTTTAAAGTTGCTAGGAACACTTTTTATAATCCAAAAAAGGGCAACCAGCCTTATTCAACTAAAAATATGTTGGTTCTCCCTTACCATGAAAACTTGGTTGATATGCCTTCTCTTCTTAAGACTTTTAATATTAAAGTTGTATTCAAAAATCTTGATACAGTAAAAAAACTTTTGATTAAGAATTCCCCCCAAAATGCTGATGGATGTGTCTATAAGATTCCTTGTAAAATTTGCGATAAAGTTTATTACGGTCAAACTGGTAAAAATCTCGAACTAAGATTAAAACAACATAAATATAGCATTAGAACTGGACAAGATTCCAATGTAATAAAGTTGGTAGAATTACCGACAATATGTAAAGTAAAAGGACACAAGTGCAACTAATGTGACATTTATTGTGGCAACGTTTCGCTCTCCAGGAGCTTTATCAAGCCATTACAAACAATACATGGACACAGAGGGTATATAAAGGCTCAGAGTGAGGTGAATACTAGTGAGGTACCATTTCGATGTTCACTAGTGGTAGTAGTAGTAGTAGTAGTAGTAGTAGTAGTAGTGAGACACATGTGCAACATCTGGGTATCTTTATTGTAGACGTTTCGCCATCCAGTGGCTTTATCAATACAAATTCTAGGACATAACTTGAAGACAGTAGAACTATGTACAGAAGATGAGGTAATCAGTCCCTCAAACTAGGAGTAGGTGCGAACAGCACCATAGTCGTGGAGATTCTGAAGCAGAAGAAAGAATCCTGGCGCTTATATAGTAACGTCAGGTGTAGCAGACGAGGGCATATTCACTGGTAGGCGGGATTCCCCAGTGGAAGTAGGTCCTTCCCAAAGAGATGGGTTAGTTGTAGAAGTAGTTGTCGTAGTCGTGAAGGTTATGTACATGTCCTCAGAATTAAGATTCCATGATGTTGCAGTGTCTGACAAGTTGTGTACGAAATGGTATATAATACCGACAAGATGAGAGTAAGACACATGTGCAACATCGCATCTACTCCTAGTTTGAGGGACTGATTACCTCATCTTCTGTACATAGTTCTACTGTCTTCAAGTTATGTCCTAGAATTTGTATTGATAAAGCCACTGGATGGCGAAACGTCTACAATAAAGATACCCAGATGTTGCACATGTGTCTTACTCTCATCTTGTCGGTATTATATACCATTTCGTACACAACTTGTCAGACACTGCAACATCATGGAATCTTAATTCTGAGGACATGTACATAACCTTCACGACTACGACAACTACTTCTACAACTAACCCATCTCTTTGGGAAGGACCTACTTCCACTGGGGAATCCCGCCTACCAGTGAATATGCCCTCGTCTGCTACACCTGACGTTACTATATAAGCGCCAGGATTCTTTCTTCTGCTTCAGAATCTCCACGACTATGGTGCTGTTCGCACCTACTCCTAGTTTGAGGGACTGATTACCTCATCTTCTGTACATAGTTCTACTGTCTTCAAGTTATGTCCTAGAATTTGTATTGATAAAGCCACTGGATGGCGAAACGTCTACAATAAAGATACCCAGATGTTGCACATGTGTCTTACTCTCATCTTGTCGGTATTATATACCATTTCGTACACAGTAGTAGTAGTAGTAGTAGTAGTAGTAGTAGTAGTAGTAGTGGTAGTGACAAAAGTAATACAATATGGTAGAGCAATTAATTCGTACATGAGTAAAAGGATATAAAAGCTATTACTTGGGTAACATAAAAATAGGTTGGACAAATATAAACTGGAATGAGGCAGCTTGTTTCAGTGTTCACTCTCTGTGCTTTTTGTAGTATAACAGGAGGAATGTACTTACATTCACCAAACATTCACTGAGTTACAATTTCCTTCTTTTTTCATCAAAGACTGCAAGAAAAGAGCTCTTCAGATCATCAATTCTCCACGCATCAACACCGCTCCCAACAAAGTTATAATTCTTCCAAACAGCCAGGTTGCACTAAACGTCTCAAAAGTACTTTCACAAGCTAACACCAGAGTCGCCATCGCTTCTACCACTTCAATAAAGGATCTAACCAGGACAAAACCCAAGCACCACGAACCAGTCAATGCAGGAGTTTACACTATACCCTGTGGAGGCTGTGACAAGATCTACGTAGGTGAAACAGCAAGAAACCTCGACACCCGCCTCAATGAACACATATACGCATGTAGGAACGACAACTTAAACAACGCCTGTGTACAACACCGAAATTCCACCAATCATCTTATGAAATTCAGAGACGCCCAATTAGTGATAAAAGAAAATAATTTCCGCACACGCAAATGCCTTGAATCAGCACTGATCGCTGTTTCGAATACAATTAAACAAAACAACGGCAGCTTCACCATCTCCGAAGTCTTAGCAAGAATCCTCCTGAAAACAGTAAACCCTGCCATCACATAGTCTCTCCTGTTATACTACAAAAAGCACAGAGAGTGAACACTGAAACAAGCTGCCTCATTCCAGTTTATATTTGTCCAACCTATTTTTATGTTACCCAAGTAATAGCTTTTATATCCTTTTACTCATGTACGAATTAATTGCTCTACCATATTGCATTACTTTTGTCACTACCACTACTACTACTACTACTACTACTACTACTACTACTACTACTACTACTACCACTAGTGAACATCGAAATGGTACCTCACTAGTATTCACCTCACTCTGAGCCTTTATATACCCTCTGTGTCCATGTATTGTTTGTAATGGCTTGATAAAGCTCCTGGAGAGCGAAACGTTGCCACAATAAATGTCACATTAGTTGCACTTGTGTCCTTTTACTTTACAAAAACATTGTTGTTGTTGGGGATAGCCAGATTAGGTACATGGATAGGGCATTCTGTTTGAAGGATAGGAGTAGGAGGCAGAGAGTATGTTTTCCTGGGGCTGGGATGAAGGATATTGTTAGCCGTCTGGATGACATCATGAGAGGTAATGGGAGCAATCCTATTATCTGTCTCAGTGCTGGAGGCAACGATGTTGGCAGACGTAGGAGTGAGGACCTGATTAGCAGGTATAGGTCAGCAATAGAGATAATTAGGAAGAAGGGTGGGAAACCTGTCATATGGTTGTCCAGAGCAATTGGTGTCAATTGCTGGCTGGACAAATACTGTAAGGAAAATGCGGTAACATTCATAGACAACTGGGACCTCTTCTATGGCAGAAATGACATGTATGCCAGGGATGGGGTTCACTTGTCTAGGAGTGGGGTGGGAGCACTGGCCAACGCAGTGGAGGGAGCTGTTATTTCTTTAAACTAGGAATAGTTAGTGGTATGGGTTTTGGCGGGAAAACTGTGAAGTCGCAGGGTAGTAACATGAGTACTAGGAGAACTAGTAATAGGCAAAATGAGGAGGATATTGGAAAGCCAGTGGCACTAATTGACAATGACAGTAATAGGTTTAGTGGAATAACAGAAAGGAGCAGAAAGGGTAAAGAGATAGGAGGGTCATTAAATATTTATTACACAAATAGTCGCAGTGCTAGGAATAAGATGGACGAGTTGAGACTAGTTGCTAGTGCAGGTAACATAGATGTATTTGCCATTACTGAGACGTGGTTTAATTAAAAAAGTCGGGACATGCCTGCAGAATGTCACATTCAGAGTTTTAAATTGTTCCAAGTAGATAGAAGTATCGGGAAGGGGGGTGGGGTGGCATTGTATGTCCGAGATCGCTTGAACTGTTGCATAAAAACGGGTATTAAGTCTGAAGTAACACATACAGAGTCTGTTTGGATAGAATTTTCAGAGGGACATGAAAAATTAATTTTAGGTGTGATATACCGTCCCCCAAATTTAGATAGGGACCAGGGGAGACTACTATGGGAGGAAATTGTTAGGGCCACAAGGCACGATAATGTAGTAATTCTAGGAGACTTTAACTTTAGTCATATTGATTGGAATTTCTTGACTGGGAATTTAGAATCATACGATTTCTTAGAAGTAGTTCAGGATTGTTTTTTGAAGCAGTTTGTGACAGAACCTACAAGGGGTAATAACCTGCTTGACTTAGTTCTGGCAAACAATGAATCCCTTGTTAATAATTTAGAAGTTTCAGAGGAACTGGGTGCTAGCGACCACAAATCAATTACATGTAGAATTGAATGGAAGTATGATAGTAGGGATAACTCAGTAACAGTCCCAGATTTTCGCTTAGCAGATTACGATGGGCTTAGAGAACACTTATCATCTGTTGACTGGGGTAACGAAGAGAGCTATCAATATGACAGTTTTCTGAACACAATACATGCTGCTCAAACAACGTTTATCCCTTATAAGGAAATTAGATCAAATAGAAATGACCCAAAATGGATGAATAATAGGCTGAAATATCTACTAGGGCATAAGAAAGGAATTTATAGGCGTATCAAAAGAGGCGAGGGTCATCTTATGAATCAGTATATTGACATTAAGAGGGACATTAAAAAGGGGATAAGAAAAGCTAAAAGGGACTATGAAATTAAAGTTGCTAGGGATTCTAAAACTAACCCAAAAAGTTTTTTCCAGGTCTATAGAACAAAAGTCAGTGATAAGATAGGTCCCCTTAAAGATAACTATGGGCATCTTACTGACAAAGAGAATGAAATGTGCTCGATTTTAAATAATTATTTTCTCTCGGTTTTTACACAGGAAGACACTAATAATATTCCGGTAATTAATTTTTATAGTGGATCAGAAGAAGATAAATTATGTAACATCACAGTCACTAGTGAAATGGTTGTGAAGCAGATAGACTGAAGCAAAATAAGTCACCGGGTCCTGATGAGGTTTTTTCAAGGGTTCTAAAGGAATGCAAAATGGAAGTCTGTGAACCATTAACTAATATTTTTAATTTATCTCTTCAAACAGGTGCAGTGTCTGATATGTGGAAGATGGCTAATGTAATTCCTATTTTTAAAACAGGGGACAAGTCGTTACCGTCAAATTACCGCCCAATAAGCCTGACCTCAATTGTAGGCAAATTACTAGAGTCAATTATAGCTGAGATTATAAGAAGCCATCTCGATAAGCATAGCTTGATTAATGATACTCAGCATGGATTCACAAGAGGCCGGTCTTGTCTAACTAATTTATTAACTTTCTTCAGTAAAGCTTTTGAGGCTGTTGACCACGATAAAGAATTTGATATTATTTACTTAGATTTTAGTAAGGCATTTGATAGAGTTCCGCACCAAAGACTGTTGAAGAAAGTAGCAGCTCATGGCATTGGGGGAAGGGTGCTCTCGTGGATCGAATCATGGCTCACAGACAGGAAGCAAAGAGTGTCCATAAATGGGGTTAAATCCGAGTGGGGATCAGTAACAAGTGGCGTTCCACAGGGATCAGTCTTGGGCCCGTTGTTGTTTATAATATATATCAATGATCTTGATGAAGGAATTACTAGTGATATGAGCAAATTCGCCGATGACACGAAGATAGGTAGGATAATTGATTCAAACGTAGATGTTAGGGAACTTCAGGAGGATTTAGACAAACTCTACTCTTGGTCAGAAAAGTGGCAGATGCAGTTCAATGTAGATAAATGCAAGGTTCTGAAGCTCGGGAGTGTCCATAACCCTAGCACTTATAAGTTAAATAATGTAGAACTTAACCATACAGATTGCGAAAAGGACTTGGGGGTTATGGTAAGCAGCAACCTTAAACCAAGACAGCAATGCCTAAGCGTACGTAATAAGGCAAATAGATTACTGGGATTTATATCAAGAAGTGTAAGCAACAGAAGTCCAGAGGTCATACTGCAGCTTTATACATCATTAGTAAGGCCTCACCTAGATTATGCAGCTCAATTCTGGTCGCCATATTACAGAATGGACATAAATTCGTTAGAAAACATTCAGCGTAGGATGACTAAATTAATACATAGCATTAGAAATCTTCCTTATGAAGAAAGATTGAAGACTCTTAAGTTACATTCACTTGTTAGACGAAGAATGAGGGGAGACCTGATCGAAGTGTATAAGTGGAAATAATTGGTATAAACGATCTTCTCCACTTCTACTCTCACCACGACACCAAAACCAAACGTGGTGTAATTATAGGCTTCTTCCTGCGTGCACTCAGAATCTGCAGCAACGAGTTCCTTGAGGAAGAATGCACTATAATTGAACAAGTATTTTCCAAACTCCACTATCCTCGTCACTTCATCAGAGACTGCAGACGGCGAGCATTAAACATCTTCAACACACCCAGAGAAGACACTGCCGAGAAGAGATACATAGTCCTTCCCACCAACTCCATTGCCAAACATGTTTCCAACATCTTTGCCAAAACATCATTCCAAGTATCTACCTCCACAACCACGACCATCAAGGACATCACCAGTAGTAGACAGGACAAGCCTCCATCCTCTGCAGGGGTATACATAATCCCTTGTAATGACTGCAACAAATTATACGTGGGCGAAACATCAAGAGACCTCCAAACACGTATTTCAGAACACCAATATGCAAGCAGGACTGACGATACAAGGAATGCCTGTGTACAACATCGCAATTCACACAACCATTTAATTAACTACAGAAACTCAAGACTTATAGCCACAGAAGACAACACTCAATACAGAAGAATCCTGGAATCATCGTTTATCTCTATAACCAACAATTTCAACCAGAACAATGGCTTCTATAACATAGCTGAACCACTCGCCAAGAAACTTCTTCATCGCTATCCCACATAAGAACATAGAACACTGCAGAAGGTCTACTCACAACTTGTCCAATATCCCCGCCTAGCTACCCAAGACTCTACAACCCCACCCGGTAGATCATCTGATGCAGCAATCTTCACCTGACCTCAACGTTCTGAACTATAAATACTCCCGTACCTTCCAACCCCAGGTAGATCCGTGTGTGACTTGAAAAAGCCCACTGCGTGGGTGAAACGTTGTCAATAAAGGATCACATTATACTGCATTTGTGTTTATATTTCCGTATAAGTGGAAGATAGGTATTAATAAAGGGGATATTAACAAGGTCTTGAGGATATCTCTCCAAGAGAGAACCCGCAGTAATGGATTTAAATTAGATAAGTTTAGATTTAGAAAGGACATAGGAAAGTATTGGTTTGGAAATAGGGTAGTAGATGAGTGGAACAGTCTACCTAGTTGGGTTATTGAGGCTAGGACTTTGGGAAGTTTCAAATTTAGGTTGGATAAATACATGAGTGGGATGGGTTGGATTTGAGTGGGACTTGCACATCAGAGCTTATTTCTTGGGTAGCATTGAAAATTGGGTAGGTCAAATGTTTGTTAGTGGGATGAATTGTAAAGGACCTGCCTAGTATGGGCCAACAGGCCTGCTGCAGTGTTCCTCCTTTCTTATGTTCCTATGTTCTACCCTCGCCTCGCATGGGCCAGTAGGCCTTCTACAGTGTTCCTCCATTCTTATGTTCTTATGACATTCCTCAGGTCACGTGCGTCACATCTCACTCTCCGCCTATATATATAATGTCTTTCTACCTCTGTATGTTAGAAGTGATCAAGGTTCCAGGACCGAAACGTTTTCTAATAAATATGTTATAGTGTTTGCTTACGTGTCTTTCTAAACCAACTTGTCGGTATTTATTACCAAGGTTTATACCATATGTATATGTATATATATATGTATATGTATGTATATGTATATATATCTATATGTATGTATATGTATATTGAAGGAAACCAATGTAGATATTACAGCATTTTATTAAACAAATCACTTTCTCCGAGTCATGAAAAGAGAACTTGAAAAGAATTAGATTTATGCCTGGAACGTTACGGTAAGGAAACATGGGTACTCGTATCACAAGAAAATAAACAGTCCTCAATGAAAATTTATTAACGTCGATCCTAACTTAATTATAAAGGAATAGGATCTGATAGCAGTTTTCGGGAGACCTTTTATACTATACTTAATGTTCTTGAAAGAGCATGTAGGCGACGTATATATGGACTAAAACAAAGTGTTTTGTGACATGTGCTCAATCATCACAATGGCTGGCAAGACTTCAGGACTGCTACTACAAGACCATCTCGGACCCAAGCAATTCTCTTGAGCGGCCAATGATTTGTTGTTCTTGCTGCATTCAGCAATGTGTCTCCAGTTGGTGATCTTTCATTCAGCGTGTATCCTTCAAAGTCTGGTCTACACAAGCGTTTTATTACTATAATGTTTAGTGTAATATGAGATATTTAAGTGGGATATTTAATGGAGAAAGTTATATTATGGATAAATTTCATTAACACAATTTTTGATAACCAAACCTAACGAACATAACTTTAAATGTGGTAAATGGTTTAAAAACCGAGATGTTGAAGATTGAGACACTTATGCAACATATGAGAATCTTTATTGAAGAAACGTTTCGCCACACAGTGGCTTCATCAGTCCATTCTCCTTTGTATGGACTTATGAAGCCACTTGACAGCCACAGTAGCGGGAGCGGACGACACCTCTGCAGGCGTAATGTACGAATCACCTATGTTTGTGGTAAAAGGTGCATGTTGAATGATAGAGCAGGCCCTGCAATCACTGGTAACTGGGGTTCACAAACCCTGCTCCGTAGTCATTATCATACATACAGCACTTAGCATTTAGAAGGAAGGTAAAGTTGGTAGGAGCAAGGAAGATAGATGACCTTGGTAGAATGCGCGCACATGCATGAGAAAGTGCAGGCCAAGTAGGACTATAGAACTCATCGTAATTTTAAGCACCCAAAGACAATGCACAGTGTGAATCAAGTAATTGGGTACATATGTAGTGCAAATGTACTATATACATGGGTATATGAAGGACATACACATACACACGTACAAGTGTTCTTCAGGCTTGTAGAAGCCGAGTATTAGTATAATTAATATTATTATTTTTATTATTATTATTATTACTACTATTAGTATGTTGTTAGTATGTTGATACATAGAATGGTGAGGCGCATCTAAGCAAGGAGGATAATTTCTGGGCAAACAAAAGCATAAACGGTCTCTCCCCTCATATCCCCCCCTCAAGGTTTCCCACCCTCTCTTTCTCCTCTCCCTTACCCCTAGTATGGACCACCAGTCCCTCCCACTCCATCCACTCAGGCATTACCCCCTTCACCTCCCAATCCCCACCCACCTACCGACCATTCTACCACTCTCGACCCTCTGTAACCAAAAGTAGATGAGTACACTGCACACACTCAACACTCACACAAAACACACACCCACACCCTCACTCAAACGCACGAATACCATTACCCAGCCGCACCCAAGCACACACCCACACCCAACACACACACAGACACACACACTTGACAACAGTCAAGGACCAGGTAATGAGGCTAAGGAAGGAAGGGAGAGAGATCACAAGAAACGACCGCGAAGTATGTGAGGAACTCAACAAGAGATTCAAAGAAGTGCTCACAGAGGAGACAGAAGGGACTCCAGGAGGACGTAGAGGTGTGGTGCACCACCAAGTATTGAACACAATACATACAACCGAGGAAAAAGTGAAGAGGCTGCTGAGCGAGCTGGACACGTCAAAGGAGATGGGGCTGGATAACATCTCTCCATGGGTCCTGAGAGAGAGAGCAGAGGCACTATGTGTACCCCTAACAACAATGTTCAACACATCTGTCGAAACAGGGAGATTAACTGAGGTATGGAAGACAGCAAATGTAGTACCAATTTTTAAAAAAAGAAGACAGACAAGAAGCACTAAACTATAGACCAGTGTCATTGACTTGTATAGTATGCATAGTCATGGAGAAGATTATCAGGAGAAGAGTTGTGGAACACCTAGAAAGGAATCAGCTTATCAACAACAGTCAATACGGTTTCAGGGACGGGAAATCCTGTCACAAAAATACTGGAGTTCTATGACAGGGTGACAGCAGTAAGACAAGAGAGAGAGGGGTGGGTACATTGCATTTTCTTTGACTGTAAGAAGGCGTTTAACACAGTTTCACACAAGAAATTAGTGAAAAATAGCTGGAGGAACATGCAGGGATAACATGGACTACAATGGATCAGGGAATATCTGTCAGGAAGACAGCAGCGAGTTTATGGTACCTGGCTAGGTGTCAGAGTGGGCGTCTGTGACAAGTGGGGTTCCACAGGGGTTAGTCCTAGGACCGGTGCTGTTTCTGGTATTTGTGAACGACATGACGGAAGGAAGTTGATAAGAAGAATTCAATCGGACGAGGACCAGGCAGAACTACAAAGGGATCTGGACAGGCTACAGGCCTGGTCTGGCAATTGGCTCCTGGAGTTCAACCCCGCCAAGTGCAAAGTCGTGAAGATTGGGAAAGGGTAAAGAAGACTGCAAAGGAGTACAGTCTAGGGGGCCAGAGACTACAAACCTCACTCAAGGATAAAGATCTTGAGGTGAGTATATAACACCAGGCACATCTCATAAGGCACACATCAACCAAATAACTGCTGCAGCATACAGGCGCCTAGCAAACTCAAGAACAGCATTCCTCCATCTTAATAAGTAATCGTTCGGGACCCTGTATACTGTGTACGTTAGGCCCATATTGGAGTATGCGGCATCAGTTTGGAACCCGCACCTAGCCAAGCACGTAAAGAAACTAGAGAGAGGGCAAAGGTTTGCAACAAGACTAGTCCCAGAGCTAAGGGATATGTCCTACGAGGTGAGCTTAAGGGAAATCGACCTGAGGACACTGGATGACAGGAGAGAGAGGGATGATATGATAACATGTAAAATATTGAGAGGAATCGACAAGGTGGACAGAGACGGGATGTTCCAGAGATGGGACACAGCAACAAGGGACCAGAGTTGGAGGTTGAAGATTCAGATGAATTATAGGGATGTTAGGAAGTATTTCTTCAGTTACAGAGTTGTCAGGAAGTGGAATAGTTTGGGAAGTGATGTAGAGGAAGGATCCATACATAGCTTTAAGAAGAGGTATGATAAAGCTCATGGAACAGGAAAAGTGACCTAGTAGCGGCCAGTGAAGCGGCGAGGCCAGGAGCTGTGACTCGACCCCTGTAACCACAACTAAGCGAGTACACACACACACGCACACACACAAGCAAGCTCACACAAACCTGCAGACACATATTAGTGAATGTACACGTACTTATGCGCGCACACATGAGCACAAGAGCTGTCTATACACAAGGACAGGGACTGAAGGTCTGGCACCAGCTACTTGCAATCCGAAGAAGTTAGTGTACCTAACTAAAAAATGAAAGGAGCACAGAAACAGGTTCCCAAATGTCATGACAAAGAGTAGAGTAATGGAGAAGAAGTGGTCACAGAAGGAGGAACACTGCAGCATGCCTGTTGACCCATACTAGGCAGGTCCTTCACAATCCATCCCACATTATGTTATGTTCTTATGTTAAGGAATTGCGGGCAGCAGGCTCTGATGCAAGTTGGAACAAGGGTGTGAGATGTTTACTGAGAGTGTGTGTGTGTGTGTGTGTGTGTGTGTGTGTGTGTGTGTGTGTGTGTGTGTGTGTGTGTGTGTGTGTGTGTGTATACTCACCTAATTGTATGCACCTAATTGTGGTTGCAGGGATCGAGACTCAGCTCCTGGCCCCGCCTCTTCACCGAGTGCTACTAGGTCCTCTTTCTCCCTGCTCCATGAACTTTATCATACCTCATCTTAAAGCTATGTATGGTTCCTGCCTCCACTACATCACTTGCTAGGCTATTTCACTTCCTGACTACTCTATGACTGAAGAAATACTTTCTAACATCCCTTTGACTCATCTGGGTCTTCAGCTTCCAATTGTGACCTTTTGTTTCTGTGTCCCCTCTCTGGAACATCCTGTCTCTGTCCACGTTGTCTATTCCACGCAGTATTTTGTATGTCGTTATCATGTCTCCCTTAACCCTCCTGTCCTCCAGTCTTATCAGGCCGATTTCCCTTAACCTTTCTTCATAGGACATTCCCCTTAGCTCTGAAACTAACCTTGACGTGCTTGACCAGGTGTGGGTTCCAAACAGGTGTTGCATACTCCAGTATGGGCTTGACGTACACGGTGTACAGTGTCTTGAACGATTCCTATCTAAGGTACCGGAACGCTGTTCTCAGATTTGCCACGCGCCCATATGCCGCAGCAGTTATCTGGTTGATGTGTATTTCCGGAGACATGCTCGGTGTTATACTCACCCCAAGATCTTTCTCCTTGAGCGAGGTTTGCAGTCTTTGGCCACCTAGCCTATACTCCGTATGAGGTCTTCTGTGCCCTTCCCCGATCTTCATGACTTTGCATTTGGCGGGGTTAAATTCAAGATACCAGTTGCTGGACCAGGTGTTCAGTCTGTCCAGGTCTCTTTGAAGTCCTGCCTGATCCTCTTCTGATTTAATTCTTCTCATTAACTTCACATCATATGCGAACAGGGTATATGTTATTCACATATACCAAAAATAGGACTGGTCCTAGGACCGTCCCCTGTGGGACCCCGCTCGTCACAGGTTCCCA
>NC_091310.1:12377015-12397015 GCF_038502225.1 Cherax quadricarinatus
GTTCAATGTCTGCCGTCTGTTGCTCAGAGTCTGTTGCTTGTTGCTCATTGTCTCATGCATAGTGTCTGTTGCCTTTTTCTCATTGTCTGCTTAGCCTCTCCTTTGGATAACGCTCAGTATAAATTTTTGTCTGTTGTTCACGCTCCCTCCCTCCCTCCCTCCCTCTCCCTCTCCCTCTCTCTCTCTTTTACATAGGGTTTGACAAGGTTAGGTTAAGGATTCCTAACTTTATTGACAAGGTAAGAGCTGTTACCTACATCAGCTCATTTGAAAGCATTTTTAATTTTATGAAGCGCAAAAGTATTGATGTTCTGGAGAAGGGTACAGCCAGAGTGAAGTTGCTGCTTTCTGCCCTTCTTGTGGTATAGAAGCTTGCTTCACGCTGTCCTCGAAGTGGAGCCAAGTGTGGTACTTTGACAATCTTGGCCTTGTATATAACAGTAAGGCCGCCCACATCTCTCCTGTGTTGAAGGCTCTGCTGAAATGACAGATCTTTCCAAGATGGGTCCAGGCGAGAGATGAGACGTCTTGCTCTGTTTTCTACTCTGTCAAGCAGTCGCGCGTGAGTTGGGGGGCAGGCAAACCAAGAAAGTGGAGCATACTCAAGGTGAGAGCGTACAAGACTCACGAAATCGTAATGACACGATGGTATGGTTTGAGAGCGTACATACCCCTCATACAGAATCTTGTAACCCCTACTGTCAAGCAAATGAGAAACACGGCGAAATGCTGTAAGCTTCCTTGCTGCCTTGTTTGTATGATTTACAACGTGGTTCTTCAAGGTCAGTTTGGAGTCAAATTTCACCCCAAGGATATCAACTTCTTCCCCGGGCACCAACACACTCCCATTCATACTTACAACTGCTACGGTAATACTACCATGGCGCCCAGAGACCATCATTATTTGTGGTTTCTCAGGCGCAAATTTTACCTTCAATCGGTTTCCCCAGGCTGATATAGCTCTTAGCTGATTACTTATGTAGCTTAGAGCATCTGGCATTTCTTCTCTTGGATAAGTAAATGTCAGAGTACAGTAGTCTGCATATGTATGTGATTCTGAGATCAGATGAAGGAGGTCATTAAAGCAGATATTCCATAACAATGGCCAAAGCACACTTTCCCTGTAGAACACTTACCCCAGTAGGATATCTTGCTGCTACTGTTCCATGGAGAACTACCCCTGTAGATCTACCACGAAGGTAATCGCTGAGGAGACATAGTGTAGAGCCTGCATTTCCCAGTGCTTGCAGTTTTGCCAAGAGGCCCTGGTGCCACACTCGATCGAAATCAACAGCAATGTTCAGTGCTACCACACAGCTGACTTTGAATACATCCATTGCTGGTGCCTTTTATTGAAGAGGTTTAACAATTTCAGCAGCAGAGTAACCTTTCCTGAAGCCATATTGACGGTCACAAAGTAGTGAGTGATAGTTAGAAAAAGCTCTGTCATTTGTCTTGAGATTATTGTCTCAAGGAGCTTGCCAGTGATTGACAGGAGTGACACTAGTCTGTAGTTTGTGATTTCTGCTCTGCTTTTCTTTTTGTGAACAGGGACTACATTTGCCTCTTTCCACAGAAGGCCATTTACACTGTACTAGGCAGTGCTGAAAGATGCGAGTTAGAGGTACTGCTAGCTGGTCTGCACGTCTACAAAACAATCTTGGGTTCAACTTGTCTGGGCCTACTGCCTTTTGTTGGTCAAGCGATTTGAGAAGATGCACCTCTTCCTGCCTTACTGTCAGCATTGACAGTATGCCTACAGGCTCGCCTGTGCAAGTTCCTGTTATAGGTAGGATGTCTCCTATTCCTTCGCCATGCCTTGTACTTGGCAGTAGCAGCCTCTCTACAATAAAAGCCGAACCAAGGCTGCTATGTAACTTCGTCACATACAGCCGGTGAGGGATGCATTCTTGTTGTCGATTCTCTCTCTCTCTCTCTCTAACCCCTCTCTCTAACCCCTCTCTCCCATCTCACTCTCCCTACCTCCCTCCTTCCCTCCCTCCCTCCCTCTCTCTCTCTATCTCTCTCTCTCTCTCTCTCTCTCTCTCGCAGTAGCACAGTATAGCTAAGTATCCCTTGCAGTACAGTAAACCCGCTCGTAATACCTACCGTTGCCAGACCCTTCGTCCCTGATTGAGTTCTCTCAGAATAAATTGGTGTACAAGTAAATCCATTAGAAAAACCCTCATGCAACTTGGAGTTTGATGGCTCTTCAACGAGCAAGGTTTTGTAAAAATATTCCAGGTAAAAGTTACGGGAACTATTGAAGAAAAATCTTTTAATTAATATTCATTATGTTGGTGGAATAAAAAGAATGAGTTTTTTCTCCATTCTGTGATGGAAGAAACACTAATGGTTCATTAAGACATAATAACCATTATTAGGCAGTTATTATAGATTGTCAAATTATTAAGAGAAGCCCGAGTGTGTAAGTGGTGGTAGTCTTGGTGGTGGTTGCCCTGGTGATGCTGTTAATGGTGGTGCCCTGGTGATGGTGGTTGCCCTGGCGATGGTGGTTGCCCTGATAATGCTGGTAATGGTGGTGCCCTGGTGATGGTGGTAGTGGTGGTTGCCCTGGTGATGGTGGTAGTGGTGGTTGCCCTGGTCATGGTGGTAGTGGTGGTGGTTATCCTGGTCATGGTGGTAGTGGTGGTGGTTGCCCTGGTCATGGTGGTAGTGGTGGTGGTTGCCCTGGTCATGATGGAAGTGGTGGTTGCCATGGTCATGATGGTAGTAGTGGTTGCCCTGGTCATGGTGGTAGTGGTGGTTGCCCTGGTCATGGTGGTAGTGGTGGTTGCCCTGGTCATGGTGGTAGTAGTGGTTGCCCTGGTCATGGTGGTAGTAGTGGTTGCCCTGGTCATGGTGGTAGTAGTGGTTGCCCTGGTCATGGTGGTAGTGGTGGTTGCCCTGGTGATGGTGGTAGTGGTGGTGCCCTGGTGATGGTGGTTGCCCTAGTGATGC
Source organism: Cherax quadricarinatus (assembly GCF_038502225.1). Lineage (NCBI taxonomy): Eukaryota > Metazoa > Arthropoda > Malacostraca > Decapoda > Parastacidae > Cherax > Cherax quadricarinatus. The sequence continues at coordinate 12,379,977 of NC_091310.1, forward strand.
TGGTAATGGTGGTGCTCTGGTGATGGTGGTTGCCCTGGCGATGGTGGTTGCCCTGGTAATGCTGGTAATGGTGGTGCCCTGGTGATGGTGGTAGTGGTGGTTGCCCTGGTGATGGTGGTAGTGGTGGTTGTCCTGGTGATGGTGGCAGTGGTGGTGGTTGCCCTGGTCATGGTGGTAGTGGTGGTTGCCCTGGTCATGGTGGTAGTGGTGGTTGCCCTGTTCATGGTGGTAGTAGTGGTTGCCCTGTTCATGGTGGTAGTAGTGGTTGCCCTGGTGATGGTGGCAGTGGTGGTGGTTGCCCTGGTGATGGTGGCAGTGGTGGTGGTTGCCCTGGTGATGGTGGTAGTGGTAGTTGCCCTGGTGATGGTGGTAGTGGTGGTTGCCCTGGTCATGGTGGCAGTGGTGGTTGCCCTGGTCATGGTGGCAGTGGTGGTTGCCCTGGTCATGGTGGCAGTAGTGGTTGCCCTAGTCATGGTGGTAGTAGTGGTTGCCCTGGTGATGGTGATTGTGGTGGTGGTTGCCCTGGTGATGGTGGTAGTGGTGGTGCCCTGGTGATGCTAGTAATGGTGGTGCCCTGGTGATGCTGGTAATAGTGGTGCCCTGGTGATGCTGGTAATGGGGGTGCCCTGGTGTTGGTGGTAGCGGTGGTTGCCCTGGTGATGCTGGTAATGGTGGTGCCCTGGTGATGGTTGTAGTAGTGGTTGCCCTGGTGATGGTGGTAGTAGTGGTTGCCCTGGTGATGGTGGTAGTGGTGTACATGGTAAGTCATTCAGGGTTGTAGAGTATAAACTGCAACACAGAAATAGACTGTGTGTTCACATAATAGTAATATTGTTAGAGTGTAATTCTATACACTATATGAGCATCAGTGTCAGAATTATTATAAATATATGTATACTGAACACAGAGGGAAAAATATAATCTCATATAAGAAAATGTATGTGTATACTCCTTGTATTAATTTGGGCATTCGTGATATTAGTGCAGTGTTAAATTATGTCATGTTATGCTGCATGATATATTACTGTGGTGTGTAGGAAGTGTATGTGTGGGACCAGACATCAATGGTCAGTGCCTCTTTGCAAGGTGTCCGCACGGGACCGTCGCTCTGCCTGCGCTCACTTAGCATAGTGTGACATTCTGATTTGTGTCAATATTAGAAGTCCTTCAAGAAATGTTTGGTGTATTTTAGATGGAAACTTTGGAATGTATTTGAAAGGCGTTTCCTGTAGTTTCCGCACCAGCCTTAGGAAGTCACTCAGGAATGTGGTCTAGGCAGGTGTTATCTGGCGGTTGTCTTGCTGCTACCTGGTTGTCTTAAATTATTATAATAAAAAAGAAGCGCTAAATCACTAGGGCTATATAGCGCTGTGGTTGTCTTAAAAAAAAAGAGCTTCTTCACGTCTCGGTTTTCACTTAAGACATGTGTTTTTACACTTATTTAGTGAGTAAAGTGTTTTGTCTTTATTGTGGGATTTTTTCTTAAAAAATCATAGTGTTATGGGGATTATTGCAGAAAATTCCAGCTGTAACAATTTGTTATACCAAGGTTGACCATTTTAATTCTACATTGTCTTTTTGTACGCTTCTCTCTGGTGCACTTTTACAATCGTGTCGTGGAGAATACCCTGTTTGATCCGGTAATTTATACTGTACGTTGATAGTGGGACCAGGTAGCTCCACCTTAGGGTGTTGTTTTGTCCATCTTTTATTTCATTTGTCAGTGTGTTGGCGAGGGTCTCACAATGCATATACCTGGGATAGACTTGGTAAGCAGTAATGGACATATTATTGATATTTTAGTTAAACTATTTCGATTAAACACAAATGAGAACAAAGTTAACAACAGTCAGATACTCTATAAAAGTGTTTCTTCAAGGGGATGTATATTATATACAGACTATAAGTGCTGTCATGAATCACTAAAACGCAGGTTACTACTCTTTCCAGGAATAGCTTAGATAAATAGACATATCAGTGGATGCTCGGACTTTGTATGATGCTTTAATGAGAGCGTGCGGCTTTTTCTTTCAAAATCTTTATTTTTCAACCGATTTCTTTTATTTTTGATGTGCGTTTAGAAGTGCATATGTAAATGATTAAGTCAGTTTATTTAATCTTAATATTAATGCCGGTATACAGGGAGCCTACTGTTGTAATTATTTTCATCTTACTGACCTTGGCTATTGAAAGATTGAAATAAAACAGGGAAGCAATGGTCGTAGTAGTGGTTGTTCTGGGGATAATGGTAGTGTCGGCATGTGTGATACTGATATACATGCAGTGATGGTGGTGGTTCTTGTACTGGTGGTCAGGGAAGTAGTGGAAGGTGTGGTTGTTCTGGTGGTGGTGGTTGGTGGTGGTTTAGGCAGGTGTGATGGCAATATGGCAGTGTTGGTTGTTTTGGAAGTGCTACTTGTGGTAGAGTGATTGTTCTGGTTGTGATCTTGGTAGAAGTAGGTTTGGGTGCTGAAGACGTAGTTTTCAGGTGGTCAGTCTCACAGCCTGAAGATCTGATCCATAGTATGGAACAATGTGAAGCTGAAGCAACACTATGGAGACTTTTTCACTGCCAAGGATGAGGCGCAGAAACTCTTGACGACAGGATAGGTTGGGAGCACTAGTAGAAGTAAGAATGTAATCAATGAGAGGCAGTGTAGCCATCCTACTGGGCAGGTCCCTCTCGAACCCAAGCTTTCTCAATCGTAACCAGTGATCTGGCAAAAAACGATTCATTGAGGATGTCCTCTGTACCATTGTGTTGAAGTGTCTAACAGTGTTGATGTGATTGTGGTATACAATAACGTCAAATTGATAATTAATACATGTGCAACAGGTATCTTTATCCTTCGATAAATCATTTTTACCTGCATACTAGATACGAATGAGAAAGGGTGGGTCTCAGAGAGACCTATCCAGTAGGTGTGCTACACACCCTCTCAGTTATCTGCGCCTCACAAGTTTCCATTATTTTATATGAGTTTCATATTGCTCAGACTATGGAGAAGAACTTTCCCAGGAAGAGGGACTGACCACATAAAAAAATAAGTCTTCAAGGTGATGGACTGATTGCATCGTCTTCACATATCTACTGCTAGTGCTACCTTCTTTGTATTAGACTGAAGAAGCCTACTATGTATGTGAAATGTTTGGAATATAAATACCTAACTGTTGCACATGTGTCGGTGTGTGGTGTATATACTACCATAATCATATCAATAGTGTTGGTATTTTTTTATTGGCACAGTCACCATGATGGTTTGTGGTCGTATTGGTGTTCGTGGTGGTGGTGGTGGTGGTGGTAGTGGTTTCTCTTGTGATGCGTGTTCTGGATGTGTTCCCCTCAAGGGAATTTCCTTGATGCTGGTGAGGGGCTCTTGATCTAGGGAATTGGCTCTGTGCTCCAGTTCCTTGAACTGAGCCTGTATGCCTTCCATCCCCTCTCCACATGCGCTGTATAATCCTCTGGGTTTAGAGCTTCTCCATGATTATAATAATAATCTGGATGTGTTGCTTCTGGTGGTAGTGGTTTGTTTTGGTGGTGGTAGTTCTGGTGATGGCAGGATGTAGTTTAGTATTACGTGCCCGGTAATATCCTGTGCCACAGAAATGATTACCGCTAACACTAGAGAGGGCCGGTATTCCAGCCGTAATAATGGGAATAAGAAAAACAATTTAACACCAAGGTGAGCTTGCGAAGTTAAGAAACGTCCAGGAAAGTTAACTAGAAAACAGATATTTTACTAATTCTGTCTAGGCAAACCAGGTTATATATTTGTATAATTGTTCTACCGTTAAATTATGACAATTCATAGATCTACATTTCTCTGGTAATATGAAAGAATATATTTGTGTGTACATAAATAATGATGACGGTAGTAAATGATTAATACAAGAACAATTAGCAGGCAGGACCAAATAAGGAGACAGTCACCACCAGGGCTGCACAGTTATTAGACAAGCCCACCAAAGACACCAAAGACACTTCCCTGCCTCACTTACAGAAAAGTGTAACACTGACTCTGAAGATAGAAAATATATAACTGTGGAAAGCAGCCCTAATAATGGCAGCCAGAAAAAGGTAGCAGCGCTTCCCACACCACGCCAGATTTCTAGACGGAACTAGACAGAGTGCATGCAGTCGAGATACAGTAACACCCAACCTATTCGAGCGAACCAGCACCACCTACTGAGGTAAGTATCCAGGCTTGCCATCGGGAACGGGAACAACCTACGCAGTCTAATTCAGACGACTTGAATGAGCATGTATGAGCACTGATGTTAAGCTCACTGAAACATGAGTGAAGATGGTGAAGAAATACCACAGATTACGCAAATAACCTGCACATAGAAGAGAGGAGCTTACGACTACGTTTCGGTCCGACTTGGACCATTTGCAAAGTCACAGTGTGACTCACGAAATCGTAATGACACGATTGCAAACAAACCATACCCCGGCCGGGATTGAACCCGCGGTCAGAGAGTCTCAAAACTCCAGACCGTCGCGTTAGCCACTAGACCAGCTAGCCACAATAAGATTCGTCCAACTAGGTATATTTCTACACCATAGGAAGGTTAGCATAGGCACCACTGTGACCATAAATGCAAGTTTTTACAGACGAATCTCCAGCTAGCGTGGCCGTGATGAACTCTAGCTCAAGTCCCCTCACTGCCATCAACATGACTCACGAAATCGTAATGACACGGTCTGGAGTTTTGAGACTCTCTGACCGTGGGTTCAATCCCGGCCGGGGTATGGTTTTTTTTCACAGTGTGACTTTGTAAATGGTCCAAGTCGCACCGAAACGTCGTCGTAAGCTTCTCTCTTCTATGTGCGGGTTATTTGTGTATCGTTCCAGTCACGGTATTGTGCCTTTTTTTTGTTATTTACCATAGATTCTTCAGTAATTATATAATAACTGAATGACATCAGGTGATAGGTTACGTTCTGTGCACAGATAGACTATCAATACTACTACTAGTACTGCTACTAATACTACTACTACTATTATTACTACTACTACTACTAATAATAATAATAATAAATAAATAAATAAAATAAGGCACAATACCGTGACTGGAACAATACATCGTCATAAGTTTCCTTCTTGTATGTGCGAATTATTTGTGAATAATAATAATGACGATAATAATATTTATTTTATAGGGTTTACTATTTCTTATACTTAAGCAATAATCTGTATTCATGGTAATGTATGCAATTACCCTGTGGGTTGTAATAAAGTTGGTAGAATTACCGACAATATGTAAAGTAAAAGGACACAAGTGCAACTAATGTGACATTTATTGTGGCAACGTTTCGCTCTCCAGGAGCTTTATCAAGCCATTACAAACAATACATGGACACAGAGGGTATATAAAGGCTCAGAGTGAGGTGCAATACTAGTGAGGTAACATTTCGATGTTCACTAGTGGTAGTAGTAGTAGTGGTAGTAGTGGAAGTGACAAAAGTAATACAGTATGATAGAGCAATTAATTCGTACAAGAGTAAAAGGATATAAAAGCTATTACTTGGGTAACATAAAAATAGGTTGGACAAATATAGACTGGAAAGAGGCAGCTTGTTTCAGTGTTCACTCTCTGTAACGTGCTTTGTGTAGTATAACAGGAGAGACTATGTGATGGTAGGGTTTACTGTTTTCAGGAGGATTCTTGCTAAGATTTCGGAGATGGTGAAGCTGCCGTTGTTTTGTTTAATTGTATTCGAAACAGCGATCAGTGCTGATTCGAGGCACTTGCGCTGCGGAAATTAGTTTCTTTGATCACTAATTCGTCTCTGAATTTCATGAGATGATTGGTGGAATTTCGGTGTTGTACACAGGCGTTGTTCAAGTTATCGTTCCTACATACGTAAATGTGTTCATTGAGGCGGGTGTCGAGGTTTCTTGCTGTTTCACCTACGTAAATCTTGTCACAGCCTCCACAGGGTATAGTGTAAACTCCTGCATTGACTGGTTCGTGGTGCTTGGATTGTGTCCTGGTTAGATCCTTTATTGAAGTGTTAGAGGCGATGGCGACTCTGGTGTTAGCTTGTGAAAGTACTTTTGAGACGTTCAGTGCAACCTGGCTGTTGGGAAGAATTATAACTTTGTTGGGAGTTGTGTTTACATATTGTCGGTAATTCTACCAACTTTATTACAATCTGTCGGACACCGCAACATAATGGACATTTCATGCAGACGTTATTTGGACACCCTTCTTCGTGCTCACAGCTATCGCAACAGACACAACTTCCTACAAGATTGCCTGCAGAGAAGGTGATCCCTAAGTCTACTCCTGCACAACTCTCCAACTCCAAGCACCCCTTCTCTCCAGCTACCCAAGCTTACTTAACTGAATGTGCCGAAGAACTTTCTAACATCGCTAAGGAAACCTTTGAAACTGCAAGGAATATGAGGGCCAATCTTCAGATTGACCAACACACTGCTGAGCATATTCTCAGCACAGTCACCACAGCTAACCTTCAACAGAAGATCAAACTCAATCGCAAACTTCAGTACCTCTGCACCAACAGTCGATGGAAGGAAATGGGACGCGAAACCCTGATAAACAACTTATCGTCACGCACCTTAACCGACTACGAAAAACAAGCACTGAGTCTGGGACTCAAATTTACCACCAACATACGCAAACCTAACTATCAACTCAATCTAGTTACCAGGAACCATAGACACAGTGACAGCAACTTCCAGAAGGGTTATATACAGGGCCTTCTCACTGCAGCTTTATGTGAACCTTCTTCTTCTAATCTTCCTAGACGATACATCACTGCCCTTAAGAACCTCGCCAACGACCCCAACATTATCGTCACCACCGCCGACAAAGGAGGTGGAGTCGTCATACTCAACACCAGTGACTACAACACTAAAATGATGGACCTTTTGAATGATCAATCTACATACGAACCCATCAGCACTCAACAGTGGGAGACGCTCACCAAAGATTTTCTATACAAAACCAGACAAATACTCAAACGCACTAGAGAAGGGAAGAAACTTCTGTACTTGTTACCAAGCAACCCTAAACCAGCACATAAGTATGGTTTACCCAAGACCCATAAACACAATATTCCTCTCAGACCAATCACGTCAGGAATAGGCAGTGCTCCACACAAACTAGCCGGAGTTCTTGCCAAACATCTTTCCTGCCTTCTGGGGACCATCAGCCCCGCTCATCTTAAACACTCAGGCGACCTTCTCAACCGCATCCGTAACCTCTCCCTCCGTAACAAGAAACTAAGCAGTTTGGATGTGACTTCCCTCTTCACAAAAGTACCTGCCAAAAAAAGCCATCGAGGTTCTCCGACGTAAAGTCAATCAGGACCTTAATCTTCCTCTACCTCCCGGAGATTTTGTTGACTTGATTGAACTCTGTGCTAATTTCAACTGTTTTTCTTTCAATAACAAGCTCTACAAACAAACCTACGGCATGGGAATGGGGTCCCCCATAAGTGCCGTCCTAGCCAACTTATACATGAAACACCTAGAGTCCGAACACTTCGCCAACATCATCCTTTCAAGCGTCACTTGGTTACGTTACGTGGTCGATGTCCTCGTAATAACTCCAAAACGTTTTGATGTACGGGATCTTCAGGCAAGGCTCAACGCAGTTGAACCGGCGATCCAGTTTACACTAGAAGAAGAGTCCAACGACAAGCTACCTTTCCTCGACGTCCTCATTCACAAAGTAGACAACAACCTAAGATTTCAAGTTTATCGGAAACCCACCAATAAAAATGATCTCACACACTTCTATTCCAGTCAAGATACCAAGACCAAAAGAGGCATCATCATCGGGTTTTTCCTAAGAGCATTCCGAATTTGCAGTCCTGAGTTTCTTGACGAGGAATGTACATATATTCACCAAACATTCACTGAGTTACATTTTCCTTCTTTTTTCATCGAAGACTGCAAGAAAAGAGCTCTTCAGATCATTAATTCTCCACGCATCAACACAACTCCCAACAAAGTTATAATTCTTCCCAACAGCCAGGTTGCACTGAACGTCTCAAAAGTACTTTCACAAGCTAACACCAGAGTCGCCATCGCTTCTAACACTTCAATAAAGGATCTAACCAGGACACAATCCAAGCACCACGAACCAGTCAATGCAGGAGTTTACACTATACCCTGTGGAGGCTGTGACAAGATTTACGTAGGTGAAACAGCAAGAAACCTCGACACCCGCCTCAATGAACACATTTACGCATGTAGGAACGATAACTTGAACAACGCCTGTGTACAACACCGAAATTCCACCAATCATCTCATGAAATTCAGAGACGCCCAATTAGTGATCAAAAACTAATTTCCGCAGACGCAAGTGCCTCGAATCAGCACTGATCGCTGTTTCGAATACAATTAAACAAAACAACGGCAGCTTCACCATCTCCGAAGTCTTAGCAAGAATCCTCCTGAAAACAGTAAACCCTGCCATCACATAGTCTCTCCTGTTATACTACACAAAGCACGTTACAGAGAGTGAACACTGAAACAAGCTGCCTCTTTCCAGTCTATATTTGTCCAACCTATTTTTATGTTACCCAAGTAATAGCTTTTATATCCTTTTACTCTTGTACGAATTAGTTGCTCTATCATATTGTATTACTTTTGTCATTACTGCTACTACTACCCCTAGTGAACATCGAAATGTTACCTCACTAGTATTGCACCTCACTCTGAGCCTTTATATACCCTCTGTGTCCATGTATTGTTTGTAATGGCTTGATAAAGCTCCTGGAGAGCGAAACGTTCCCACAATAAATGTCACATTAGTTGCACTTGTGTCCTTTTACTTTACATACCCTGTGGGTGTAGTGGTGATAGTGATGCTGGTGGAGGTGGTAATTGTGGTAGTGATGGTTGTTCAGGTTCTGGGTTGTAATGGTGATTGGGTGGTGGTGATGGTAATGGTGGAAGTGGTCCTGATGGTTCTGCTGTTTTGATTGTTGGTGGTGATGGTAGTGCTGTTATTTTGACTGTTGTTAGTGTTTGTGTTAACTTGGGTGGTAGTTCCTTTGGCAGTCGTAGTGGTGATAGTAATGTTTGTAGTCTCACTGTTTTATTATATTTTGTCTTAGCTGTGAAAGTCGTTGTGGTGAAGTTTGTGAACATGGTGGCACTGAAGCTTCTTCTGTTAGTGGGAGTGGAGTTAGTTGTAGTGGTCGTTCTGGTTGTTGTTGTGGTTGTTTTGCTGAAACTGATGGTGGTGGTTGAAACTAGTGACGGTAATTGATGGTGGTGGTGCTGGTGCTGTTGGTAGTGGTGGTGCTGGTGCTGTTGGTAGTGGTGGTGCTGGTGCTGTTGGTAGTGGTGGTGCTGGTGCTGTTGGTAGTGGTGGTGGTGGTGCTGGTGGGTTTGGATGGGTGGGTGAGTGTGTTTGGGTCGGTAGGTTTTTGGTGGAGGTGGTGGTGGTGGTGGTGGTGGTGGTTGTGACGGTTGTCGAGTATGCCAAGAACGTTACAGTTTATTCAACTTTCATCATACAAGCACTTCATGCATTCTTTCTCTACCAACCACATTGACAGTTATATCATTACAGTTGTTGGCGCTGTAACTGATGCTGTAATTGGCTGTTAAATTTATTTATCAGTCAACTGTATGAGAGGTAAACTCCAGCCGTATTAATGCAGTACCTATATCCCTGGATGGAATCAGTTTCTCACCAGCTGAGTACACATACTATTCTCTTGCATGAGTATCTGATTAATAACAATGAGTTAACTCTCTTTGCTGCTTCACTCATTACCATTCTGATTTGTTTGTTGACTGTTAGCATTGCTCTACTGCACTCTGTACATATTGTGTATGTTAGTGGTAAGAATATACGGGCATTCAAAAAACTACCATAGGTGTTTGCCTTTAGTGTCTTGGTTTGTTCCTAGCTTGGGAAATAAAGGTGGTGTTGGGGTGGTCGGGATGGAGGTCGTAATTGTTGTGATTGTTGTTGGGTGGTTTAGGGAGTGGTTCTGGAAGTTTTTGCAGTGAACGTCCTGCCAATGTTTGACTGTGAATCACCAGTCTGGAATGAATGCATGACAAATAATGTCAGGAAACTGGTAATAGTGCAGATGTTCGCAACAAGTTTTGGAACTAACGAAAATTAACTATGAGTAGATGATAAAGAAACTAAGCTAGATGTGAGAGGATAGAAGAGCAAGGGAAGATATGACGAAAACGAATAAAACATTTACGACTTAATCAAGAGTGACAGTATTAGAGGTAGGAAACATGTACACAAGGGCTGATTAGCAAGTTAAAGACAACTTCAGGGTAGTCTGGATAGGGAGTGAAGTAGGAAAAGACGAGAGGGATAAAACCCTGAGATTAACAACTAAAAAGCACAGCCAGGAGCTAATATCAGACCCTAACAACCACATGCAACTTAAACGCAAAATGCACCATGGACTATGAGAAAATATTCAGGCCATTACAGCGGCACTAATTATTTTCACTTTTTTTCTCTCCAAACTTCACATTTCAATGTTTAAAACGGAAAGAGAAAATATTCAGCGTTAGAATTATAATGACTGTACTGCCGTGGGCTGACGAGTGAAGATTCTCATAATTCTGGGGAATATTTTAGGATTTTTCAAGATACATGTCATGCCGAATAGGTAAAAGCGTTCAATTAGCAAGATTATTATTATAATCAAATAAAGCGCTAAACCGACAAGGGTCATGCAGCGCTGCGGAGCAGATAGTAGTGCCGGGGCTATAAACAGCTAAGTGGAGAGGGGATCACAGGTGACGGGAGAAAAAGGCTGGAAGGGACGGTAAGGGATATGTTTCAAAGTTCGTATAATAAAGCAGTTGCTGACAAAAAGTCAAAAAGGCGGAGGTAAATCCTGCGAGCTATCTGGTAAACCGTTGTTGCCAACGGCCGCAAAGACGAGCAGAGATGACTAAAATTATTCCTGGACTGAATAACTCTATAGGAAACCGGAAGATCAAGTACCGCTGACCGCGTAGCAGCATCCGCTTGTTCATTGCCCAGTACATCAACGTGTCCAGGGACCCATCAGGAAACGACGTGTTTATTTTTGGTAGCCACACGGCGCAACCATAGTAGAATACGAAGGACCATGGCATAAGGGGAATCAACTTGTTTAATGGCCTTTAAAGCGCTGAGGGAATCTGAAATGATCGCAAACATCGAAGAAGATACATATGTAATAGGGAGAAGAGCTATGAGGATGGCATACAACTCAGCGGTAAAAATATTAGCCGAGTCTACCAAATGACCCCGGACAACATCGTCAGGGAACACCGCCGTGAACCCAACACCGTCAGAAGATTTAGAACCATCTGTATAAACAGCGACGACATGAGCATGAGACCGGAAGTCATCAAGAAAAAGAAACCGAGAAGCAGCTCTAGGTAGGAGAGATTTGGTGCACGGCAGTAAGGAGAAGAGACACGAACCTTCGGAACCTCCCGAAGGGGAAGGGAAAAGGCAGACACTACATGAGCATACAAAGGAGGGAAACGGAGAGAAGACCCGAGTGAGTGAAGAAGAAAAGAAAAAGGTCGGAATAGGCAGGGGCGACGAACAAACAATGAGCTTTTACTAACGTCTGAGACCAACCTATACGTAGAAGGAACACGAAGGTGTTCATATATATGTATATATATATGTATATATATATATATACATATATATATATATATATATATATATATATATATATATATATATAAACATTATATATATATATATATATATATATATAATACATATTTCTTTCAACACACCAGCCGTATCCCACCGAGGCAGGGTGGCCCAAAAGGAAAAACAAAAGTTTCTCCTTTTACATTTAGTAATATATACAGGAGAAGGGGTTACTAGCCTCTTGCTCCCGGCATTTTAGTCGCCTCTTACAACACGCATGGCTTACGGAGGAAGAATTCTGTTCCACTTCCCCATGGAGGTAAGAGGAAATAAACAAGAACAAGAACTAGAAAGAAAATAGAAGAAAACCCAAAGGGGTGTGTATATATATGCTTGTACATGTATGTGTAGTGTGATCTAAGTGTAAGTAGAAGTAGCAAGACGTACCTGAAATCTTGCATGTTTATGAGACAGACAAAAAAAAGACACCAGCAATCCTACCATCACGTAAAACAATTACAGGCTTCAGTTTTACACTCACTTGGCAGGACGGTAGTACCTCCCTGGGCGGTTGCTGTCTACCAACCTACTACCTAGGGTTCGATCCCCCGGCTAATCACACTGTTGTTAATAATAATAATAATAATAATAATAATAATAATAATAATAATAATAATAAGTTTATTTCTTTGTAAAGGTTACAATGTGTAATTACAATTTTGATTTGCTAAGTACAAAGATAGCCACTATCATACCGAGGCATTTCGGGCAAACTAATCCTAACATATAGTAACTAATTAAAACTAGATAAGAGAATAGTACATAGTAATTATACTTTAAACTAAACATGGAAGTGGTTAGCTGTTTTACAATCTTATTTGGACTTAGAAATCTTATATATACTTAGTACAAAATCTAATTTACAAGGAATGGTGCAGGTGGTAATATTTTATGGAATGGCAGAATTAAAAGCCAGGTGGTCACATGATAAAACTAGCCAGTAGATGTTTGGTTGATTTGGTTAATAGTGTGAGATAAGATGATTTTTTAGCAGAGTCCTAAATTTATAAGCTGTCTGGGGATCCTTGACCTATTCCGGTAGCGAGTTCCAGATCTTCCGGCCTTTTATGTGCATATCATTCTTGCACAGTGAGAGTCTTACTCGAGGGATGTTGAAAAGTGCCTTATGCCTTGTACTGTGACTGTGCATTCTGTTGTAACTGTCGAGTAGTAGTTTTAGGGGAGGGTTTACAGTGAAGTTTTAAGTTCTGTATATGTAGTAGGCACAATAATATGAGTGTATGTCTTGTATATTTAGCAAGTTGAGTCTTTTGAAAAGTGGTGGCGTGTGCTGTCTAGCACAGGAGCTGGTTATCACCCACACAGCAGGTTTTTGTTAGATTATTAAGGGTCTAAGGTGGTTGGCAGTGGTTGAGCCCCAGGCACAGATGCCATTGGTGAGGTAAGGATGTATTAGAGAGTGGTACAGGGTAAGGAGAGTCGTTTGTGGTACATAGTAGCGTATCTTGGAAAGAATTCCTACTTATCTGGAAATTTTCTTGGCTATGTGATGAGTATAGGACTGAAATTTAAGGCTACAGTCAAGGAGAAGACCTAGAAATTTGCCCTCCGTGTGTCTTGATATAGGGAAACCATTTAGCAGTATGTTGAGTTGAATATCTGAGGCTCTGTTGCCAAACAGAGTCAAGTATATTTTGTCTATGTTGAGAGTGAGTTTGTTGGTCATCATCCAAGCACATATCTTTAGCAGTTCATTGTTTACAGTGTTTTAAAGCACAGCTGGATCTGAATGGGAGTAGACATATGTAGGGTCATCTGCGAATAGAACTGGTGTAAGGAGTTGGGATGTATTGGGGAGATCATTATGTAAATGATAAAGAGGAGTGGGCTTAGGACACTACCTTGGGGTACTCCTACAGCTGAGGTTGGATAGCGGAGTTGACTCCATTTGCATGTACATATTGGTGTCTGTCTTTAAGATAGGATTTTAGGTAGTCAAGAGAATGTCCTCTTATGCCGTAATGATCCAGTTTGAGGTGCAAGAGATTGTGGTCAACTGTGTCAAACGCTTTTCTTAGGTCGATAAAGAGCACCAGAGGATATTCATTTTTATCGAGAGCTGTGTATATTAGGTCAAGTATTCGTATAATAGCATTATTCGTGCTTTGTTTTTTTTTGTTTTTTTGGTCTATATCCAAACTGGCGTGGGTTAAGTATGTTGTTGGATGTAAGGTAGGAGTAAAGTCGCTTGTGTATTATTTTTTCAAATATCTTGGAGAGTAAGGGCTAGTTTGATATGGGACTGTAATTGTTCAAATCAGTTGGATCTCCACCTTTGTGGATCAGGGTGACCCTTGCTGTCTTGAGTATGGATGGGAAGGTTGAGGAAGCTATAGATTTGTTAAACATTGTTGCAATAATGGGCGACAGTTCTGGTGCATTTTTTATATGTGAATGGCGGCAAGTTATCCAGATCACCTGATTTGTTTTTTAATGATTTAATGAGTGAGTCTTCAGTGGGATTAGTTGGAGTTAGAAATAGAGTATTTGGATAGTTGCCAGTGAGGTACTCGCTCGGATGGGTATTTGAGCTAGGAATTTGACTCGCTAGCTTTGATCCTACATTAGAGAAGAAGACATTGAATTTGTCGGCCGTGTCTATAGGTTGTATGTGAGGCTCATCTTGATTAGTTAAGTCTATCTCTCTATTTCCAGTCGGTTTCCTTGAGCCCAAAATTTTGGAGAGGGTTTGCCAGGTACTTTTCATGTCACCTTTCATTTCACTAAATCTATTTTCATAATACATTTGCTTTGATTTACGTATTAGTTTTATGAGTATTGATGTGTATCTTTTAGTAAATTCTTTAGTAATTAAGCCTAATCTGAACTGTTTTTCAGTTTGGTGTTTTTTATTAATAGATTTGAGGATACTTCTAGCTAGCCATGGGCTGTTTAGCCTCTTTTCTGTGATGTTTCGTTTTGGTTTGGCAATGTTTGTTGTAAATTACGACTTTTCGTTGTTACAATGCAATATCTACCGCTTGTGGAGGCTAATACACCAAACGGGGAGTAGAATGAAATTACCTATGAGGCACCTACACCATCGTATATCCTCGGATCACGGTACAACGCCTAGCTCTGCTGGGTGCATGATTCTTGTAGGATTGTATGGTCCAGTGGGTTAGAGTGTCGTGAATTTTTGACCACTATGAGGCGGGCTAAAACAACACGGGTTCAATTCCCCGGCTAGTCGCAGTGTTGTTATTGATATATATGTATATAAAAAAATTCGTTGACAGAGCCATGATGTGCGATAATCGATTGGGCTCTGAAACACTGAAACTGCACCTGCTCCCACCAGCAACTCCTTTCACATTCGGATGCCACATTAGTGAAAAATATAGCCTGAACAATGCTTCATTGTGTGTCGGGGAAGGACAGAGACCGCCTCCTAGCAGTAAGAACTTCTCCTGCAGGGACTTCCTGTTGGCTATTCCCAACTTTCCCCTTGGCGCACGTCTCGACCCATTGACCATCCGCATTGGTGTTGCGTTTCATCTTGCCACCCCAGTTCTTGCCGAGCACAGGTGTATTATCAGCAATGAATCGGCAGATCGATTCA
This sequence comes from Cherax quadricarinatus, assembly GCF_038502225.1. Classification (NCBI taxonomy): domain Eukaryota; kingdom Metazoa; phylum Arthropoda; class Malacostraca; order Decapoda; family Parastacidae; genus Cherax; species Cherax quadricarinatus. The sequence continues at coordinate 12,395,251 of NC_091310.1, forward strand.
TATACTATGGTCTTGTTTTCTGTAGATCAGTGGGATCTACAGCAATAAGGGAGCCACCCCAGCTAAGCAGATCTGATGGTAACCAAGCGCGTCCAGATGATATAACCCTTCAAACCTGGACAGACAGCAAGAAGGTTGTGTGAGACTACACATGTGTATCTACACTGGTTGATACTTACCTTCAATTCACCAGGGAGGAAGGAGACGCAGCTGCCAGTTTCAAGGAGTCTCAAATGTCTAGAAAATATGGTGAACTTTCCCATCGTTATATGTTCATACCCATAGTGCATGTAAGTTCCTTATGTAGCTAAACAAAAGATTCATCAGGGTAAATAGGGATCCCAGGGCAGCTAGTTTTCTATTCCAGTAACTCAATTTTGTGGTTCAGAAAGGTAATACCTGCTGTATCTTAGGCACGCACCCCAGTTCTTAGGAACTGGATGAGATTTTCGCATTGTAATCTGTGATAAACACACAGCAATATGTACTTGAAATTTATCCCTCAAACGTCGTGTTATATATATGCCATCTGTATATAAGCAATGTATTCTTTAAGTCTTGTGTACCGTATTATGTAATAAAATACACCTATTTGTAAAAATATTATTAAAAGACGGGGTGATAGGGGAAGTGCAATGTTCAAATGGCTTCATTAAGAAATCCAATTATTTATACTAGAGGTGGTTCCCATCATAATATTCTGCAAAAATCGCGAATAACCACGTTTGCCGGAATGAGGCAGAAAAGCGGGAGGCAGGAGGCTGGAAGTGGCCCCATGCGTACCAATGCCCATAACCACTAAGATTGAATTTTACAGGAGACAGCCAGCCCGCGAGCACTGTTATTGTAATAATAACCTAACGAACGTGACATGGCAATTATCAAAAATTCGGTTTGACTTCGATATGTCTTTACAAGCAAAATACAGATATCACTAGCAATTATACTATAAGTTTCAGCACCTCTAGAAAACGTATTTAAAGGGAGAAATCTGTAATTTATCTATACCTCAAGGTTCTGAGGCACACGATGGCCTAACCATCAATAAACAAGCAGGAAAAACAGGTCCTAATTACTCGGTGTGGAACTGCACTTAAGAAAATTCAACGCATTCATAGGCGAGTCCAATTTTTGGCTACGTACAGTTGTCTAAACTAAAAATTAATCAAATTAGAACAACCCACCATTGTTACTGTATAATGAATACTTATCATGTTTTTAATGATTTATTCTTGGAACAATTATTATTATTATAATCAAGGGGGAAGCGCTAAACCCGGAGGATTATACAGCGCCTGGGGGGGGGGGGGATGTGGAAGGCATTCAGGCTTAATTCGGGGAACTGGAGCACAGATCCAATTCCCTAAATCAAGAGCCCCTCACCAACATCAAGGAACCTTCCTTGAGGGGATTCTTGGAACAAATTAGCATTATCTTAGTGGTCCTAAAGACACTTACACATCACCCACTTAGCAACTCCTGACTTAGCTCAGCAGCTGGTTTTATGCATTACACAAGACAACAGAAGTACGCCCCACTGGCTGCTGTAGTGTTCTATATGTCTCATGGACAAGCACCGTACACATTAGGAACCAGCATTAGGAACCATCCTACTTGCATCCTCTTTGCCATCACTAGGGGACTTCATTACCAGTGTTGGTGAGCTCACTTACTTTCGTGTATATTCATCGTCCTGACATCACCACTACTCATTGGTTACTATGAGTAACTGACGTGTACTTAACACTTGTCATTGTTCACAGAA
>NC_091310.1:12402015-12464949 GCF_038502225.1 Cherax quadricarinatus
CCAGATACCTACAAACCTCTCACAACAAACTAAGTGAGCACCCTTACGAAAACATTTCTTCACAGGACTCACCGCATTCTGAGGGACTCAGAACAAGTGAAGAAACTCCTGCACACCATTCCCAGCAATCCCAGACCTGTCAGAATGTACGGCCTACCAAAAACTCACAAGCCAGGTATCCCATTGAGTCCCATATCCTCGGGGATAGGCAGTGCTCCTCACCAGCTCCAGGAATTCTCGCTAAACACCTCTCTAAACTCTTGGGCACCATCAGTCCAGCACATCTCAAGCACTCGGGTGATCTCAATCGCATTCGCAACATCAACATCAGGAACAAGAAACTCTAGTCTGGACGTAACTTCCCTATTCAACAAAGTACCTACTACACAAGCCATCGATCTCTTACGCCAGCGATTTCATCGATCTTGTTGAACTATGTGTTGGCTTTACGTGTTTCTCTTTCGAAAATCACCTCTTTCAACAGACTTTCGGACTACCCATGGGTTCGCCACTTAGTGCTGTCCTGGCGAGCCTATACATGGAACATCTGGAAGCAAAGCGTTCTTTCACTATTATTCCCTCTTCTGTCACCTGGCTCCGTTATGTTGACGACATTCTCGTCATAACTCCCATATGCTTCAACGTTCACGCTCTCCAACACAAGCTCAACCAGGTCAAGCCCTCTATCTAGTTCACACTAGAAGAAGTCGACAACACTCTTCCTTTCCTCGATGTACTTCTCTGCAAAGCTGACCATGAACTTCGTTTTAAAGTCTATCGGAAACCAACCAACACGATCTTCTGCACTTCTACTCTCACCAAGACACCAAAATTAAACGTAGTGTAATTATAGGCTTTTTCCTACGTGCACTTAGAATCTGCAGCAGTGAGTTCCTTGAAGAATACTCTCTTATTGAACAAGTGTTTTCCAAACTTCACTACCCTCATCACATCAGAGACTGCAGACGAAGGGCATTAAACATCTTTAACACACCCAGAGAAGACACTGCCGAGAAGTGATACATAGTCCTCTCCACCAACTCCATTACCAAACACGTTTCCAACATCTCCAAAACCTCATTCCAAGTATCTACTTCCACATCCACCACCATCAAGGACATTACCAGTAACAGACAAGACAAGCTTCAATCCTCTGCAGGGGTACACACAATCCCTTGTAATGACTGCAGCAAATTATACGTGGGCGAAACATCCAGAGACCTCTAAGCACGTATTTCAGAACACTAGTACGCAGGCAGATCTGACAATCCAAGGAATGTCTGTGTTCAACACCGAAATTCACACAACCATTTAATCAACTACAGAAACGCAATACTTATGGCCAGAAGACAACACTCATTACCGAAGAATCCTGGAATCATCACTTATCTGTATATCCAACAACTTCAACCAGAGCAACTGCTTCTATAACATAGCTGAACCCCTCGCCAAGAAACTTCTTCATCGCTGTCCCACATAAGAAAATAAGAATCGAGGAACACTGCCGAAGATCCACTCATATACTTATCCAATCTATTTTAAAAGCTACCTAAGTTTTTAGACTTATTCACTCTACTCCGAAGATTGTCACATGCAGCTTTCTCCACCTGACTCAGCATTCTCATCCTATATATAGCCACGTATGTTTTACCCGGGTAGATCTGTTTGTGACTTGATAAAGCCCACCGAGTGGGCGAAACGTTGTCAATAAAGGATCACATTATACTGCTTTAGTGTTATATTTCCATTGTGTCGATATTTTATACCATTTATTTCCACTCACACACACACACACAAAACAAAGAACTGAATAACCATGGAGTGACCTTGACTTGAAGAGGCACAGCGAGGCTATAACTATAAGGGATAGTACAACAAGACTCCGTCTTATTGTACTATCCCTTATACACAATATTCCTAATATGAATCTTAATCCTGGTTGTCTCTATGTAGAAGTCTTCCTTTCTCATTACACTGTCAAATTCTCCATACTTCAGAACATTCCTGTCCCTCCCTCTTCACCAGTCCTATATCTGTATTGTCTTTCCTGTCTTCTGTCTATGTGGCTTGTCCTGTGGAATTTTGTCCCACCTCCGTGGTCCAGTAGCTCTCCTGCAGTACACCTCTTGTTCTTTTGTTCTTATAGACTTCCTACACTATTACTACCACCTCGCTACTACTGCACTCCCTGCCGTTAGTTTTTTTCAGTCTTAGGAAAACTCCGATAAGGAGACTTCGTTTGGCCTTATCATCCTGAGTGGACTAAATGCGAGATCGTTGTTTGTAGGCTTCCTGTAAACATAAAATTTTAAGGTGTTATCTACTTTGTGAACGAGGAGGTCGACAAATGGTAACCTGCCAGTGTAAATTGGAAGACCAGTTCATCTGCGTTGAATATTATCTGTAGTTCATATACTATTTTTTATAATATCTTTATTTCTACAAGTACATGTACAAGGTATACAGGCCTAGCTGACATCAATTATATACTGCTACACACAACCCGCTTGTTCTGCAGAGCATCTCTCGCAAATTACATCAATTTTGTCCCAGGATGTGATCAACATCAGTCGACTAATAGCCAGGTACCCATTATTAATGGGTGAACATGGACAACTGGTGTAAAGAAACACGAATCATGTTTCCACCCCTTCGACGGGTACCGAACTCGAACCCTCACCTTGCGAAGCAAGAGCTTTCGTCACCAGGCCACGGGGCGGCTTCACTACAACTACTACCAGTACTCTTCAGTACTTCAAATTTCACCACTTCCGTTCTCCGCCCCCTTCCCTTTACGGTTCTGTGCGTGTCCTGTTAATGGTTCAAGTTGGACCGAAACGCCGTCATAAGAATCAGTCTCCTAAGTTTAAGTTACCTGAGTAGTGTTCTACCACCCACTGTAACCTATTTTTTATTCTAAATTTATTCTTAAAGTTCTCCGAGTACCTGCAGACGCCCCATCAATCGTAAAATACTCACTGACAGCAGCGACTTCAGCAGCTTTGACAAGTGCTACTGACGCAGGATCACCTGCTAGCAGTCCACGGAAGAATGTGTGTCTTATATTCTCATTTAAGAGGAATTATTTTAGTGTAGATAGAGTAGGAGCAAACATTCATGTCCTGGAAAGCTCGTTGCTCGTCTGTAGGGCCAACCAAGCCTTAGGGAAAAAAACTATAAAGAATACCTAAATTGTGGCTAAAGGCAGGCTACAATTAAGGTGCTGATCAATGCCGAAGTAAACGCCTCAGCTGTCGCATGTTCATTACCCAGACCTACAACATGGCTCTGGCAGCATTTTGCAGTGTGTCGAGCCAACACGTCTGATATTAGTTCTATGTTCCCACGCTGCATGGGATTAACGTGGAAATCACCGAAAAAAAAAAGTTGATGTCGAAAGCTTTTACTGTTTTGCGGATCGTTATCTATAATTCGTTGTCATTTTATTCGTCAAGGTTAATGGCGTAAGCAAATGAGAGAAAAGTGTATATTCAAACAATTAATCATTAATTGTCATGTGAATTCAATTTCCTCCAATGTATTTTTCCTTTTGTAAACAGTATGTGTTGACAGCAGATTCGTAAACCAACAATTATATGACATTTGGTAAGCACCGTTCATGGAAAGGTGATATTTGTTATTTTTCCTGATGAAATTGGTTGTTTCATTGTTGATATTTTTCCTGAAATAATTACATTGAAAACAAATGGTACGGAAAATATTGCTGTATGTAGACCTGCGCTAACAGGACTCTTTGTAATATTATCAATGCAATAGTAGTATACAATCAGAAGCAGTAGCTGTAGTAATATTCATAGTAACAGAAGTAGCAATAGAAGTAGCTGCAGTAATGCTACTAGTAATAGTAGTAGCAGTAATAGTAGTAGAAATAGCAATATTAGTATTTATGGTAGTAGTAATAATAATAATAATAGTTTTAGTAATAAAAGTATCAGTAGAAGTAGTAGTAGTAGTAGTAGCAGCAGCAGCATTAATAATTATATTAGGAAAGCTATTTGTCCTCTCATGGATAATCCAAGGTAATAAAAGATATATGTTAAAATATTACACAATCTCTTGTCTCTTCATCACACAAACATTTCATCTACACTTACACTCAATATATCTCTTAGGCACTTTCTCCAAGCACTCATCTCTTCCTCTCTCTTTTTCTCACACGTTTTCTCATCCACACGCTCTTAGACGCTCATTCTTCAGGACCCACTCAAAGAAAACTAGTCCCAGAGCTAAGGGACAGGCGTTATGAAGAGAGGTTAAGGGAACTCAACCTGACGACACTGGCGGACAGGAGGAAGGAGGAGGATATGATAATGATGTATGAAATACTGAGGGGGAATTGACAAGGTGGACATGGCCAGCAAGTTTCAGAGATAGTATACGGTAACGTGAGGACACAACTGGAAGTAGAAAACTCATTTGAGTCATAAGGATGTTAGGAAACATTTCTTCAGTCTAACAGTTGTCAGGAAGTGGAACAATCTGGAGAGTGAATTAGTGGAGGCACAGTTCATACGAGGGAGAGAGTGGACCTAGTAGCAACTATCGAAGAGGTGGAGCCAAGAGCTATGAATCGATCCCTACAACCACATATAGGTAAGTCCACAAATACACTTCCTAGAGTTGTTTAAACATTATCTTACATTTCAGCTTATGTCTTAAACACATTAACATGTGTTGTTTGTCTTTACTCGATTTCTCTCCATTTCCTCTATTTCCTCAGCTTCCTTTTCGAAGACTCTGCTAATTTAGAGAGTAAATGTATAATTGCTCAAGCATGGCGTAGCTGAAAAATGTAAAAGATACAAACAGCGAATTTAGACCTTTATTGGTATCACGTTTTTCCTACAAAAGGATTAATTGTATTTATTAAAGTCGTTCTAACTAAAGACTACTGTATGCGTCTTTTTATCAGGTACAGGAAGGTTCACCAGGACGGGCCCTGGCACGGGTCTTCTCTACATGGTGACCCGGGATCTTTTTACCAAGTGAGTACCATAAACTAGACACAAGACTAGCTTAAGAAAGCTGAAATATTCAGCTTCGGAGATCGAGATATTTAGAAAGTACAGGATATACACACTTAAGTGAATCAGCGAGTAAAATGTGCAGGCTAATTCCAGAGAGGCTTAGGTAAAAAAAAATCGTTCGGGAAATTAATGATGACAAAACAACTGGTTTTCTGTTTTATCCACTCAGCAATGTTATATCATAATAAAGTGGTAGAATTACCGACAATATGTAAAGTAAAAGGACACAAGTGCAACTAATGTGACATTTATTGTGGCAACGTTTCGCTCTCCAAGAGCTTTATCAAGCCATTACAAACAATACATGGACACAGAGGGTATATAAAGGCTCAGAGTGAGGTGAATACTAGGTACCTCACTAGTATTCACTTCACTCTGAGCCTTTATATACCCTCTGTGTCCATGTATTGTTTGTAATGGCTTGATATAGCTCTTGGAGAGCGAAACGTTGCCACAATAAATGTCACATTAGTTGCACTTGTGTCCTTTTACTTTACAATGTTATATCAGTTGGACCCTAAACACGAGTCATAGCTTCCAGAAGTTAGAAAAGTATTTTAAATATATATTTTCTCACTTTCATATAACTCTCATAAATTCATATAACTCTCATAAGTAGATTTTTAAAAATTAATTAAAAAAGTGGCGGTATGAGAGATTATTTAAATAACCTAGAAGGAAAAAAATTGTATTTCTCCTGGAAACCCTTTTCTTCTTATAGAGGATGTAATCCTTGATGACGATGCCTCTCAGGCCATTAGAACCCTCTTTTGGTATATGATTCTGTCCCCTAAGAAAGGTGGATGGAAGAATGAGACTCATTGCTGTTAGTAACGTCTTCCATGACACTGAATCAATACCTTAACTCTTCCGATAATTTTTAAAGGGATGGGCCGAAAGCTCCAGTGGCAGGTCATCATATGGCTACGACCCGAGTCAGGAAACATTTGTCTTGTTCCCTGGCAAATCTTACCAAACCTACCAATCTTTCCTATTGGTTAAAGGCTTCCACAAGGCTTGAGCATTATAGCCTGTTCCATATCAGCCTCGCTGGGCATACAATTTTGATAATGATTATATTTCATTAATGCTTTTTTATTTAATCAAAAGGAACGCTGTACTATGATCTGACCATGGACATATTTATAATGAAAATTAATTTATTTATAAATTCATTTTAAATGACGTACTGAAAATTCGTAATGGCGACCATAAAACTGACTTGCGTGAAAGTGTTTGCTTGACGATAGAAGGGAAAAAGTATCCTTCGTGTGGTCAGTACAGCGTAATTTATTGGCATAATTTATTGTCCAGCATTTCCTAGTACCTTGGACGCTTAGCAAATGGCCTGACAGGAGGGTTGGTGGATGGCAGGCAGGTGAACGTTTGTGAGTAGATAGGTGAATGTTTCGGACGGGTTGAACGTTCGTCGACAAGTACGTGAATGCTTTGGACAGGCGGGCAGATAGCGTTATTTAAGTGGAAAGAGTTGAGGGTGACTGAGTGGTATGCGAAAGAGGTTTCTTGGTCTGTAGAGTTTCCATGTAGCACGCATCCCGTGGCTTTTCCCGTCAAGCCGAGACGGGAAGCCCTCCTCCCGGAGGAGGGCTACTGTCAATAGTACTTATCTCTAGTGCGTATGAGGAATATGGATAGGAAAGCTGGGATTTACATCTACTCCTGCGCACAGCGGACGAGACCTGATACGGCTTTAACTCTCGGCTATCTCATCCATTTATATACAACAATTTTATTTAATAGTAAAGGTTATTATACATTTTAAAATGATTATCCTGTATCATGCATTATAATATGCAGAAATAAAATAGGGTAAACGTTAAGTACGGGAGAAGTGTATATAAAATTATAGTGGGAGGATAAGTGGTAAAGAGGGTTAGGTGGAGAGCAAATTGGGGAAACAGGGTGAGAGAGCAAAGGGAGACAGGGAGAGAGAGAAAGGGAGACAGGGAGAGTGAGAGAGAAAGGGGAGATGTTGGCAGGGTAAGGTAGAGACTAAGGGAGGACATGCTGGTCAATGTAAACCGCTCCCTTACTAAGAACTCATCGGCACCTGAACTTGATAAGGTAATATAAATAAATTCTCTCTAGGATTCCTGTGAGGATATATTACCAGAGGATGTGATACTATTTAGTGATTCACTGTATTTAAATGGCTGTAAAGCCCAGTCCCGGTAGGGAATGAATACATTAACAGTGGATGGATCATGATGTTATCAAGATGTTTGTCAGGAAACATTATTTTACACATTTAGAAACGAATAAACCCAATTGATAATAAAAAATCACAAACTCTTCTAAATATTGTGATGAAAAAATAAACTCCTTTACCGAGCTTTTTCCTCATACACTTCCAAAACATACTAATAAAGTTTAAATATCACAAAACAGTACATAGGGTTATTCCCCAATACACGTCGTGACACATCGCAGACGAATAAGACATATATAACATTCGCATATCTTTATTGCCAAAATGTTTCACCTGCGCAGCATTCTTCAGTCGGAGAGAGAGTTGATTAATATATTGGAGACAACATAAGTGGAGATTCTGAGGTGTACATTTCCTCAGCCTAGATAGAGGCTGAGGAAATGAATCGGGTCGAGGTGAGGCTGCCGCACCTCACTTCGACTTCGAGGTGAGGGGCGGCAGCTGGAGATGGCTTGACAGGAGGTTCGGCTCACGCCCAGAATTGCGGCCGAAGCTAAGAACCTGCGAAAAGTTTATGTGTAAAACTCATGTGCAATAGTGTGGTGTCTATTAATAGGACTTTTTGCCTGATCTGCAGATTTTTGTCAAGATGAGACAGCAGATGTCGTGGAGATAAAGCTCACCACCATGTTCTGAGAATTTTTCAGTATGCATGGAAGTACTTATATTCACAAATCTGACACGACTGATTAGCAATTGCTTATTTTTAATGAACCCTATAAGTTTCAGAAACGTTTAAAATATTTAATAATTCAAAGGCGTTCAAGACATGACTCCTTCAGTGTTACGGGAATTTTCCATTGTTAGTGTAATCTCCACCAGTTTTCTAAGTAATGCTTTAAATTTAAATGAAGCTGACTAGGCACGATTGAATTAGCAAATGAAATTGATGCTTATACAACGAGAAACGAAATAGGGCATTTATAGAAAAATGAAGCTTTCTGTGTTAAGGAAAGCTCAAAGAAAAATTTTGTCACTAGGAACGCCAAGTAATCTCAAAATACCATGTCATTTTGCCATGTATATACATTAAAGGAATTATAAATACTTAAGAGCTGCCAAAGTGCTTAGATTTTCGCATCAAAGACATTAAAGTAAAAGCCAAGACACGGAAAACAAGCCATCAAGTTAATTAATGGTGGCACTAACATGTAGCAAAGTAAATAATCTACACTGAACCTTTTATTCTACTCCCCGACACAAGCACCCACCGGGAGACCAGATGGTGTAATGCAGCGATTCCGTAAGTGGGCGATACATCCCCCCTGATGGGCGGTGGAAAGATCTAAGGGGGAGTTGAGGAAAAATGGGATAGTAGGGGAGCGGCAGGGACGCATTAGAACCGAGGCATGGCAAGAGGGAGCAGGTCTGGTTTCAGAGCCCGTTAGATTATCCCAGATCATGGCTCCGTCAATGAACCTTTAGTCCTGGACTCTAATCTTGTCCCTAAGATTTTCAGGAAAAATCGCTGCTACAAGCCCTCTGGATGCAATACATGAGGACGAAAAAGCAGGTAGCGCAGTCTGTGATGACTTGCGGACACCAATACCTCCTAGTCTGACTGGAAGTGTAGCTTGGTCCCACTGCCCATCTTCTGGAGAAAGATTAAGTACTTTCGTAAAAACTTGCCTCAGCATACTGTCATATTCGTTCAGTATATATATATATATATGTATATATATATATATATATATATATATATATATATATATATATATATATATATATATATATATATATATATATATATATATAAAGGGGTCCACCTCTGGTGTAAATTGTGGGACCCATAGCCTCGGAGAAGTGGATAAAAAGGCTTCAAGGAAGAATATTTGGATTTCTTCCTGAAGCCGTCTGAATATTCCACTTCCCCTACCACCTCATCTTTTCATTTATATTTTTTTTACCAATAGGAATATTTTATTACATAATATGGTACAGAAGATTTAAGAGATACATTGTTGATATAAAGGTGGCATGTAAGGTACATGTTGTTACGTGTGTATCACCGATTATAAGGCGAAAATCTCATCAGCTCCTCAGAGCTGGGGCGTGTGCCCAAAATACAGCAGGCATTACCCCTTTGAACAGCCGCACTGAGCCGCTGGAACAGAAAACTAGCTGCCCTGGGATCCCTAGTTACCCTGATGAGTCTTTTTCCCAGCTCCTTAAGAAATTTAGATGCACTCTTTGCCCATGAGCCAAGGGTCTCTGAGCCTATGGGAACAAACATTTAATGATGGGCAAGTTCTCCATATTTTCTAGACTTCTGGGACTCCCTGAAGCTGGCAGCTGCCCCTCCTTCCTCCCTGGTGTACTGGAGATAGGTATCAGCCGAGGTAGATGCACATGTATGGTCCCACACCACCTGCTTCCCATCTGTCCAGGCTTGAAGGGCGATACCATCTGGACGCTTCTGACTGCCATCAGATCTGCATAGTTGGGGTGGCTCCCTTACTGCTGGGCATCCAGCTGTTGTGAGGCTCCTCTTCATAATGTTATTAACCTCCTCATGTCTTGCAATCTTTCCCTCGGATTTACGGCACACAAGACCATGGTACCCGAATCGGTCTGCTGCTTCACTGCCACAAATACACCTGTGTTCGGCGAGAATAGGGGCGGCAAGTCGAAGGGCAACACCGATGCGGATGGTCTGTGGGTCGAGGCGTGTGCCAAGGCTGGAGTTGGGAACAGCCAACAGAAAGTCCCCAGCATGAGGGGCTCTCACTGCCAGGAGGCGGGCTCTATCCTTCCCTGACACACTCTGAAGCATTGTTGAGGCTATATTTTCCACTATTGGACCAGAGCTTTGATGAGTAGTTTTCATTTTGTGATTTTCTCTTTTGAAAAAACTGCCATCGTCATTTGCAATTGCGAAAATGTATAAAGGTTCGATCTCCTCCGACAATCAGTACTAAAATCAGCAGAACAGTGTGTTTAGAAATTCGTTTAATGAAAGTTATATGACCGTTATTGTGAATATCACTTACAGCACAGGCTTGCAAATTTTATTATTAATATTACTGTTATTTTTATTTCTACAGTTACTTCTAGCACTTATCTGTCTTCTAATGTTTATATAATTAACACTGACAAACAATGTAGGTAATAATACACATTTTCACTATTTCCCCCTCACAGCCGTCCCACAAGCATAAGAATTTTTTTCGCTTCCATAATTATTGGAAAATGGGGAAAAACGCTAATAACACACGGGAGACAAAGTTTTTCTTGCTAGCTGGGAGAAAATAATGAATACGTTATTAAGATCTGGCTGTATTTCAAGAGACGTTGTTAGGTAAACCAAAGGAAAAAAGCGAAAAGTTCCTGAGAGGGAGGAAGTCATTACTGGAGGCGAGAGAGAGACAGTGGAGGCAGAAGATACGTTCCTATTAGCTGCGCACTTCCATTACTTTGCTGGTGCTTGCTACACTGAACACAAATCATGCTCATTTCTACACAAGTTATGTTATGGGAGTGCAACTCAGGGAAGCACAAATCAGGTTATGGGAGTGCAACTCAGGGAAGCACAAATCACGTCATTTCTCAAAAATCATTCTGAACCTAACGAGAAAATATATATTTCATTGTGTTTGTTTATTAAATTATTTTAAACTTTTCTAAAATACATTTAGTTGGATTAGGCTAAATTAAATTGTGTTTGTTATAATAAGGTTAGGTTAAGTTTTCTAAGGTTCTTATGGAACAAAATTATTAATTTTTACATTAACGTAAATGAAAAAAATATATCTTAAAAAGAATAAGAGAAAAGTTTAGAAAGGACTTAATTTTAAATAAATTCTTGCTAACTGACCATTTTTACCTATTCATCACGACATATTTATGGTGTTGGAAAGATGGCGGGAATATTTTGAGGAACTATTAAATGCTGATGAAGAGAGAGAGACAGTAATTTAATGCATTTTCCAGGGAGCTATAAAATCTTGTAGGAGTGAAGAGCAGGATGTGAGTGTGAAGGAGGCGCGTGAGGCATTACGTAGAATGAAAGAGGGTAACGCTGCTGGAACTGACGGGATCATGAAATAAATGTTAAAAGCGGGGGAAAATAGTGTTGGAGTGGATTGTTTTTTCCTTCAGTAAATGTATGAAAGAAGGGAAGGTACCTAGGGATTGGCATAGAGCGTGTATAGTTTCTTTATATAAAGGGAAGGTGGACAGAAGGGATTGTAAAAATTATAGGAAAATAAGTTTACTGAGTATACCAGGATCGCAGATGAAGGACACAGCTTTATAATGGGTGGGGGATGTGTAGACCAACTGTTTACATTAAGCATATAAGTAAACAATATTTAGACAAAGGTATGGAAGCTTTCATTGTATTAATGTTGGTAAAATTACCTACAATATGTAAAGTAAAAGAACACAAGTGCAACTAATGTGACATTTTATTGTGGCGACTTTTTGCTCTCCAGTAGCTTTATCAAGCCGTTACAAACAATACATGTATGTATAATGTTCGCCAACACCGGAGTCCTGGCACGGGTCATAATCTTGCGATGACCCGTGGCTGGTTCCCGAAGGAGAAAGGATTCTGCAATTTTGCAACGTATGCTGACCAAGCACAGTTCTGGTCAGTTCATCTGGTGCGTCTCATAAGCGACAACACTGTATGCACTCCTAACTGTGGACACTAGCGAGGAGGAGGATATGTCGTTATCACTGGCAACAGCTTGTCTGGCTTGACTCCATGGTACACTAGTGTGGCCGAAGTCCTCTCTGGGTCTTCTTCGGGAGGGGATATCAGTGGTAGTTGCCTGCGGAGTGCCTCAGTAGGTTGGCACTCCAAGAGACAGTGTGTTAGGGGTCGCTGGACAACGTGCTGGCACATCTCCTCCTCTGCCTTGTTTACCATCACCTTGGCTGTGGGAAAGCCCAAACGAAGCCGATGGATGGCAGTATACTGCACTCTAAACCAACTTCTATTATACGGAGGGGGTTCTCCCTGAGTCGCTGCTCGGTACCACTGTTGAGATGGGTATCACCTAGGGCCTCCCCCATAAATTTCATTGCTCTGGCGGCCACCAATTTGGTCTGGCATAGGCTGATGGAGACAGTAATCCCAACATGTGAATAATCTGTGGCTCCCTTGGCTCCATCATCTGCCGCCTCATTTCTCCGGATGCCAGCATGGCTAAGATCCAGTTCAATGTCGATCTGTTACCCTGAACGTCTAAGGCTGTCATTATGCTCAGGATCGATGTGATGAGGTGAACATTGTCCTGTGGTTGGGGATGGGAGAGGGCATTGATTGCACAGGTGGAGTCAACATGCATGACAGCTCGGAGTCGATGTAGGGCATGTGACAATGCTTGCTGAATCGCCACCAACTCAGCTTGAAGGATCGTGCAGTGGTCAGGAAGTCGCCAGCCTTGTGTGTGACCAATGTGATACAGTCCAGGTGCTGCTCTCTTCCTGTCAGGGTTGACAGAACCATCTGTGAAATACACTGCACATGTGCGTCACTCTGCCAGTGCCATGCTTGTCTAAGCATGAGTGCTGAGGGTGTCTTGACTGCAGAGATGCTTAGAGATAGGTAGTTGCATGACGCAAACATCGGCCGGATCTGGGCACCAAGGAGGTGGTGGATGATACCTAGCAACAGGAAGGTCACAACTCTTCTCAAGTAGTAGTTGTATAGGCAGCAGCTTCCTCCCAGCAGCACAAAACGAACAAATCCAGGAGTAGTCCGTGAAGAGAGTTGGATCTTGTGTCATGGTTGTCAATATCCGTCTTCTCAGTGAGGTACCTTGCTGCCGGTGCAGAATCGTGGCTACTTTGCAAGCGTTTGTGTATCTTACTCTGTCAGCCAAGGAAGGAAGCCGGGCTTCAAACCTGCGACATACTATGTTGGTCCAGATGGCTGCCCCTCATCTTCTGTATATAGTTCTACTGTCTTCAAATTATGTCCTGGAATTTGTATTGATAAAGCCACTGGATGGCGAAATATCTACAATAAATCACCCAGATGTTGCACATGTGTCTTAATTTCATCTTGTCAGTACTGTATACCATTCTTGTACAAATTCTTGATATAAATCCCAGTAATCTGTTTGCCTTATTACGTACGCTTAGGCATTGCTGTCTTGGTTTAAGGTTGCTGTTTACCGTAACCCCTTAAGTAAGAAAGAGAAAATTTGAAAGCTAAGAAAGTATTTTAAGAAGATATATGGATAGAGAAAGAGTGTAGTAATAGAACGACACTAGAAACACAAAAAATAATGCAACTCAAAAATATAATATCTAATATATTGATAGGCATTCAGGAGACAAAAACAAATTAGTAAACGCAATATATATAGAAAGGGAACAAACCATTCAATTTACCAAGCTGCTTATTTTCTCACTCCATGCCCTCCAGGCAACTATACCATGAACATCGCTCAATTTTCAGTGCAGCGACAACAAACCAGAGGCACAAATATAAATTAGTGACAGCGGGGAAAGTGGGGAAGGTGGGGAGATGGTATCAGTAATCTAGTACGCAGCTTTGATCTCATCTGGAGCACTTCCTCCACTGAGTTGTCAGCAACAGAGTTATTTACAGAGAAAGGAGAGGGATTTAGCTGATATTAGGTCTTGTGGCATCCGTTTGTCAATGTTCTTAATTAAAAACCTTCATCGCCATTTCCCCGACGCTTACTTTATCATTCTCTCTCCCTCCGACACTCTTTTTCTTTTTAATTTACACAAGGGTTTTTAAAGAGTTAGGTTAAGAGTTCCAAGCATTATTTACAAGATAAGAGCTGTTACCTACATCAGCTCTTTTGAAAGCCTTTTTTTTATTATGAAACATACAAGTAGGGAACAGAATGAAATTGGAAATATGTGTAGACTGACCATTTAATTTGATCAAGCGACTATTTCATCGATGCCGAGACATTCTAGGAACGATGGTCCTCAGATGAAGTGATTTTTCTTGAGAACGATACATCCAGAGTGTAGTTGCTTTATGCTCCCATTTTGTTGTATAAAAGCTGTCTCTTCGTTGTCCACGGAGTAGTGCTATGAATCCCTTGCGTTTTCCGTCGAATGAACTGCGACATCTAACTACATCCATTTTCTCCGTACGCTTTTTCTCCAATAAGAGGTACAACATTTCATGAACAAGATTTAGAGTACTTCTTTCCACCTTGTTCTTTTGTATGTTGACATTTAATTCCCTTCTACACCCTCTCCCAAACTGTTCCACCAACATTTGCAACTTCTCTTTAGAATCTCGCTAAAGTACTATGCCACTCCTCTCCTCAGCACTCGAGACTTCACTTCTTTTACAATCTCATTTATAAATGTATTGTGAATGTGATATCTTACATTTTGTCCCTTCTTTCACGCATATAATAACCACATGCATCAGCCATTTTTTCCTGTCTGCCAATGTGCCTACTGTGTCCTTTAAAGAGTCTTTTCAAATAAAGCCATGAAACCTTCCAGGCTTGTTGAATATTTGAATAAAAGACACTAGGAAAGCAGACGAAAACTTAGCATACTGTCAGTAACTTTGATAAAACTTACAGAAAATGAAAACCGGTGTAAATATGCTTGCTAGACCTTCACAACAATCCACTGATGGTTTGGGTGCATCACACAATATCTCATTGCTAGTTCTGGTAAGCCACATACAATTTTGGAAGAATTTATTCTGCCAGCAGTAAGTGAGGTTCTGCGCACAGTTTTACACGAATCATCTGAACGAATTATTAAAATCATTCCTCTCATTGATAACTCTCTTCAAAAAAAAGTGGATGAAATGGCTGAAAATACTGAAGACTCATTGTGGCAATGAATCTTTGCTTCTTCCTTATGTTCGTTTCGTCAGAGATGAAAATTATGGTTCAAATGTGGTTCAAGAGCTGTTATTGGCAAGATACAGAAAGGGAGTAAGTCCTTCGTGTTGCTGATTTTTTTTTTTTTCAAAAATAAAGATATCCCCCTTACCAACATTCTTGCTTGAGCAACAGATGGGGCACCATCGATGACAGGTTGTCATCGTGGCTTCATCAGTTTCTTGAAAAAAACTGTACCTGGTGTGCTTACGGTGCACTGTGTAATCCACAAGTAACATGTGGTTGCAAAAAACCCAAGTTGTCGACTTCACAAATCATTAAGCACTGTCAACACAGTAGTAAATATTTTCAAGGCACATTCTCCCAATGCCCGACTTTTTCGACAACTCTGCTGTAAGAATGATAAAGATTTTGAACGTTTGTTGTTGCACACGGAAGTTAGATGGCTGTCAAAAGGAAACTTCCTGAGACTTTTCTATTCACTTTTTAAGAGTTGTTGATTTTTCCAAGACTCCATTTCTGTTCTGTGTTATGAACTAAGGGACATCAAGCATGTCATTGCTTATTTGTCAGATGTATTCACAAAGTTCAACGAAGTTAATTTGAAATTTCTACGAAACGAGGTTAATCTTATCAAAGTCAAATCAGCCCTTTCCACTTTTCTGTCCAGATTACACTTATTCATCAAACGTAACATAGCACGTCGAAAGTTCTTCCAATATTTGAGCCTCTCTGAATTTGAGATGAATAGGATACCATACGATGACCTTCAAGTGTACTGTGCTCAACTGAATAAGCTGCATAAGACATGACTGAGATGTTTCAGGATTTTTTTTTCTAAATGCCAGATTGCTTAATCAATTCATTCCTAGATATCAGCGATGAAGAAACAGGAATGATGGAGGAAGAACTGATTCCGCTTCAACATGACATGGACCCGAGGCTAAATTACAAAAAATTATATCAAGATTTTTGGTTACGAAAAGATTTTTGAACGCAACCCTGCACTGTGGAACAAAGTCAAGATGTACTTTACTGCCATCCCAACGAGGCTTCACTGCAGTCACTAAGCTTCTTTCCAAGCAAAGAGACTAAAAATTACCGATCGCTGGGATTTAAGGCATATTATTACCTTCATGTCTGATGTTGAAAAGCTGACGTCCCTTCACCAAACACGTCCATCTCATTAAAACTGTGAAGACTAGTAGTTACAGATGAGTTGTAAAGTTACCCTTTCTTTATTATGTTAATTATCATTTGTTAGATTAGTTGTTGTTTTGAATTTGCAGTAAACCTAATACCAAGAAAAAGGTGTGTTTGTATGTGTGTGTGTGGAGGGGAAAGGGACGCCATAGATGTGGCCTGGAAGCCAAGAGGATGGCAGCCTGAAAAAGTTTGAAAACCTCTGATATACAGCAATCCTCAGTCAACTCATAATGAAGTTACAGTAGATGGAGACCGGTTCATCCTCACTCTGCATAATGCACTGAAACAAATTTCAATAATTATAGTTCTGTATCTTAACAGATCAGTTAGCCACTCAGACCATGATGTGTTCTCACTAAATCTTCCTACCACACAACCCCCAGCAGCTCGAGAACATTCTTATGTTTATCACTGAGTACGAACGTGAAGAGGAGAAACAATATAGACTGGGTTGTGGGGCTGGAAAAGAACTCAAAATTCTTTGTCACCGGTCTACGCAACGGAGGCAGCAGCTCCATCAAGCATCTTCAAAGTTTTCATATGGCTGCAAATTAGTCTGTGGGAAGCAGAGATAGTGTAAATACTGGATCTCATTATTCTTCAACGTGCAAAAACAGCCAAGGTCAAAGTTGCCTAAATTCTTAATAGGTGGAGGATTCCAAAGATGAACATGGTATGACAGATTTGGAGAATACCAGTCTTTAATCATATCACGAATCAAAACGGAGTAAATTAAACCTACTAGTTAAACCACTCAAAAAAATCGCAAACTACTACTACGTGGATGGTGTGGAAATGCGTCAGATTAAATGAGCATAAATAAAAAATTATACATCTTAAAAATAAAAAATATCGCTTTCCTAAATAATCTTTTGCTCTACAGTTTGATCTCTATTGGTGGAAAGGGTGGACAGGGGGATAGAATGGACAGGGTGGAAGGGTGAACAGCATAGACAATGCACATGGGTCGTTTATAAGATATGAGCAGAAAACTGAGTGCTCATATTATACTTAAACTCGTACTCCACATCCGGTCAGGCTTGAGCAAAATCATAAGCATATGCCGCAAACACCCACAGAGGTAAACACGGCCAGTATTTATTTTCAGTTTTTTCTCATGATAAATATTATTTATCGTCAGAGGCACAGTTTTCCATGTAATCGGGGAAAACATGTGAAATGTTAATATCTAATGGGAGTTTGGGACCCCCCTTAAAATGGGATTACTGCAGTCAAGTGGAAATGAACTCTTTTTGTCTTTATTTCTATAGCCTTAAGGATTATGTGGAAACTTAATGTTTTCGTAAATAATTTCCGCTATTTAGCTTAATATGACTGGACTCTTCCCGCAAAATTTTCAGTACATAACGTTTTGTTATTGTAAACAAGGGAACATTATTGAAGGAATTTAGCAAAACCTATTTAAATGACGAGTCACTGTGGTGTGAAGTACAGAGCTGGATCTACGAATGGGGGCGGACACGGTGGAGTTCGGAGTGTCATCTGAATTATGATATCTGTGTAATTCTAGCAAGACAGAAACTGAATGAATTTATGATGAATATTTCTGCTTTGGTGAGCGATAGTCTTGTGCTCTCAGATACACCTGCGTTTATTACATTTCATTTTTCCCACTGAACTTCTCCAACTGCTTGTATGTTTCGCGCATTAAGACAGACAATTTATTTTCTAGGAGAAAGTAGCTTACGACGACGTTTCCGTCAGACATGGACCATTTACAAAGTCACAGTAACGGAAAGGAGACAGGGAGTATATATAGGCCAGCAGACAGGGACGGGACAAGAGAGGTAGTAGAGGAAGATGAGAAGTAGTGGTAGAGGGAGTAGTAGTAGTAGTAGTAGTAGTAGTAGTAGTAGTAGTAGTAGTAGAGTCAATCTATGACTAAGAAAGAGGAGCACTGCAAGGGAGCTAGGGGCCTACAAGGGAGCTAGGGGCCCATAAGGGAGCTAGGGGCCCATAAGGGAGCTAGGGGCCCATAAAGGGTAGGAACAAGAACACAGAGGGGGAAAAATAATAATAAAGAACTAAATACCCAAGGCAGAAGAAAGAAAACCCCAAAGAGAAAGAGGAAAGAGGAAGAGGGAGAAGGGAAAAAACAAAAATCAGGTAAAGTCACGCGTTTTCTGAAGTTTGGAGCATTTTCCAATGTAATAGGAGAGGAAGGCATCTACAGAGGCAACACCAGGACTAAGATTCATACAGGAAAAGTTGTGCATAAAGGAGGAGTCAACCAGACGGCGACTGTGAAAGTTAGACGTAGGGTAGACAGTTTTAGCAGAAGACCAGTCAATAGGATGACTGTTATCTCTGACATGACAGAAAAGAGCAGTGTTGGTGTCGGCAAGCCTAACACTACTTCTGTGCTCCCTGAGTCTGTCAGAAAGAGATCGGCCAGTTTCTCTAAAGTACTGAAGAGGACAAGAAGAACAAGAAATAGAGTAGACACCAGGAGAATCTATAGAGGGAGGAGAGGTATGAACTAGATTAGGGCGAAGAGTGTTGGTTTGGCGAAAAGTTTGATGTCTAAGGAACGGAGAGAATTGTTGAGATTAGAAACACTGGAAATATAGGGAATGCAAAGGACAGCTGAGCTCCCAGGAGTAGAGAGTTTGGGAGAGAAGAAAGTCCGTTTAGCACGTGAGAGGGCAGAGTCTATGAAATGAGAAGGGTAACCAAGACGGGAAAATGAATTACAAAGAGTGCCAATTTTTGAATCAAGGAACTGAGGGTCACAAATGCGGAGAGCATGGAGACAGAGGGAGATAAGAACACTTTTCTTGACAGAAGAAGCATGATAAGAAAAGTAGTGAATGTACATAAGGACATAAAAACATAAGAATGGAGGAACACTGCAGAAGGCCTACTGGCCCATACAAAGCAAGTCCTTATCAAAACAACCTCTACCCAAAACTACCCAAGAATTAACTCCTCTATCCAATGACACCAATAAAACCCAGCCCCTCCCACTCATATATTTGTCCAATCTCTTCTTAAAGAGATTGGGAAGATTGTTCCACGCATCCACAACTCTGCTAGAAAACCAGTACTTACCTATGTCCTTTCTAAATCTAAATTCATCCAATTAAAATCCATTATTTCTGGTTCTTACCTGGTTTGACACCCTCAGTACTTTATTAATATCTCCTTTGTTTATGCCCGTCATCGACTTGTACAATTCAGTGATATCTCCCCTCATTCTACGTCTCTCCTGAGAGTGGAGATTTAAGGCTTTAAGTCTATCTTCATACGGGAGATTCCTTACACATCAAATCATTTTAGTCATTCTTCTCTGTATGTTCTCTAATGAGTCTATATCGATCCTGTAGTAAGGACACCAAAACTGAGCAGCATAATCTAAATGAGGCCTCACTAGTGATGTATAGAGCTGTAAAATAACTTTTGGACTTTTGTTACTTATACTTCTTGAGATAAATCCAAGTAATCTGTTGGCCTTGCTGCGCACACTTAGGCACTGCTGTCTTGGCTTTAGATTTCTGCTTACCATGACTCCCAAGTCCTTTCCACATTCTGTATGATCAAGCTCTGCTTCACCTAGTTTATAGCTTCGAGGGTTATTTTCATTACCAAGGACTTACACTTTTCCACATTGAACTTCATCTGCCATTTTCAGACCAAGACATTAATTTGTCCAAATCCTCCTGGAGTTCATTGCTATCCTCCTCAGAATGAATCATACAGCCTATCTTTGTATCATCAGCAAAATTGCTCATGTCACTGGTAATCCCTTCATCAAGGTCATTAATGTAAATTATGAACAAGAGAGGGCCTAAAACTAATCCTTGTGGAACGCCACTAGTGACTAATCCCCATTCAGATTTGACTCCATTAATCGAAACTCTCTGCTTTCTATTGGTAAGCCATGTCTCTATCCATGCTAGAACTTTATCTCCTATACCATGAGCTGCCACTTTTCTTAAGAGTCTCTTGTTAGGTACTCTGTCGAAGGCTTTACTAAAATCCAAATAAATAATATCATATTCTTTTAAATAAACAATATCATATACATGCCACTGCGCATAGGCGGTGCGGTACACGGAAAAAAGCAAAACCTGTATCTGAAAAGTGGACATGAACATCAAGGAAAGGCAACAAGGAATTAGATTCCAATTCAGCTTTAAACTTAATGGAAGGGGCAATATTATTAAAGGTATCAAGAAATGGTTGAAAAAGAATCGAGTCGTGAGGCCAATGGACAAAGATGCCATCTACATAGCGGAGCCAGAGTGAAGGGCGCACACTCCCATCATCACAGTTGACCTATAAGACACTCATGACTTATGGAGGAAGTATTCTGTTACACATCCCTTTGGAATTTGAAAGCAAATCTTACAATAGGTAAGAACTGTTTAAGAAGTTGAAGTGATCACCCATTACAATTAGATGGTAACCTAGTATAAACAAATGTGGAATGTAGAATTTTTTTAATATTGCTGTGTATGCCCAACACGGATTTCAATGATTTCAGAGTGATTTTTGTGCTCTAGAGTTGTATTTTACGACCCTCTCTCGTGAGAAAAAGATTAATCGTGACCGACCTTAATACAAAATTTTCCACCGCATTGTTGCCGACGGTTTCCCAGCGGCCGGGTGCTGCTACGGAAGGATATTAATCACATCATTTATTACGTCTTTAAGCTCACAAATTCCTCCTCCTGCTTCTTCTTTGAGTTTTGCGTTTTAAAATAACTCCTTGCTAATCTCCTTTCTAAATATGCCCAATTTTAGATACAGAACACAAACGTATTATGTGCACTTGGGCACACACATGTGCTCATGCACGTGCACTCGGGCACTAGCATTCAGATATCCTAACTCAGAAACAGACACCTACACTTAGACATTCACACTCGGATATGTACGCTCTGACATGTATACTCAGTTACTCAGAAACGTACACTTAGCCATGTATATTCTGGTGTATACCAAAATATGTTCACTCGGGCATTTACACGAATACACGCGCTCAAACTCTGATATATTCATAGGAGACAAAACAGGTGTATTGTTTATCACTTGAATTTAAGACACAAAATGCGTTTACAGCCTGATAATGAACACGAAGTAAAACGACCAGAAAAAAGTAATTGAGGCAGGCTTCATACATACCTTTAATGGTAGGAAAGAGAGAGCTCACAATTCTAAGATGAAGTATACGAGTACCTGACAAGCAGTAAGCTGAGAGGCAGGACCACAGGAAACTCGACCAATGAAACTACAGATGCAGCATTAATGAAAGAGTTGAAGTTCACTGGAAAGAAAACCAATGTCCTGCATCTGAGGGATTAAACATATTATAAATAAATAAATAAATAAATAAATAAATAAATTATATATATATATATATATATATATATATATATATATATATATATATATATATATATATATATATATATATATATATATATATATATATATGCAAGGAAGCAAGGAATTCGCAAGAGCAGGCGAAATATACACAAACACTGATCTCTGGCTGAAGGAGACTCGAACCTACGAACCTTGGAACAAGGTACGCATTGCTATACCAGTCTACCCACACTGGGCCAATACCTTGGAGTTCAGCTTGCGCTAGACTTTGATCCAAGGCAGCCAGCTTTCAGGGAGAAGGCTTACAGCTTTTCATCTCATCCCCTGCATGCATCAGCCTTACCAGAGATATTAACAATGCAAGGAATTCGCAAGAGCAGGCGAAATATACACAAACACTGATCTCTGGCGAATTCCTTGCATTGTTAATATCTCAAGTAAGGCTGATGCATGCAGGGGATGAGATGAAATGCTGAAAGCCTTCTCCCTGAAAGCTGGCTGCCTTGGATCAAAGTCTAGCGCAAGCTATATATATATATATATATATATATATATATATATATATATATATATATATATATATATATATTCCTGGAGTTTACCTGGAGAGAGTTCGGGGGTCAACGCCCCCGCGACCCGGTCTGTGACCAGGCCTCATAATATATATATATATATATATATATATATATATATATATATATATATATATATATATATATATATATATATATATATGACCTACTTCGACTAGTGGATGGTACCACTATGACCCCGCCTACTCCTGCTTCGCCTCACTTGACTACAGTATATGAGCCATGTCTACGGCCCTATGCTGTACATTCTACAAGATTAATGGACTGAACACATCGACTCCAGGCTGAGGGACTGATTTCTTCAAACTCCTCCACTCCTTACACCTTCCTCCTTGTACTGGACTGATGAAGCTACTGTGTGGCGAAACGTTTCCGAAATAAAGATTCCCATATATTGCATAAGTGTCTCAATCTTCAGCTTGTCGGTTTTCAAAACCATTCATCCAGCAAGACAAACGAGTTGCACAGTTAAGGTAGGTGGATACTTGATTTCACTCGTTGTAGGGGAAAACAATAACAAAACAAGATGGAAGATTGGACACGGAAAGAGTCAAGCAGCAGATATCGTGCAGTCAAAAAAAAAAAAAAAAAAAAAAAGATATGGGAGTAATCACTGCAACAAACATTTGTCCACAGGCACCAATATATATTTTAACATAAGATGAATATAAAAAAAAACTAGTTAACCTTCACATGCTTACAGGAATCTGAACAAATATTAGTTAAGGGGTTCATACACAACATATGTTAAACCAATACTGGATTATGCAGTATCAGCGTGGAGTCCATGTTTAAAGAATTATAACAAAATAGAAAAGATATAAAGGTTTCACCGGATCCGAGGGGATACAAAGATGATACAAAGATAGGCCGTATAATTCACTCTGAGGAGGATATCAATGAACTCCAGGACGATTTGAACAAATTAATGTCTTGGTCTGAGAAATGGCAGATGAAGTTTAATGTGGATAAGTGTAAGGTACTTGCCCTTGGTAATGAAAATAACCCTCGAAGCTATAATCTAGGTGAAGTAGAGCTTGGTCATACAGAATGTGAAAAAGACTTGGGAGTCATGGTAAGCAAAAATCTAAAGCCAAGACAGCAGTGCCTCAGTGTGCGCAACAAGGCCAACAGATTACTTGGATTTATCTCAAGAAGTATAAGTAACAGAAGTCCAAAAGTTATTTTACAGCTCTATACATCACTAGTGAGGCCTCATTTAGATTATGCTGCTCAGTTTTGGTCCCCTTAAGAACATAAGAACATAAGAAAGGAGGAACACTGCAGAAGGCCTGTTGGCCCATACTAGGCAGGTCCTTTACAATTCATCCCACTAACAAAACATTTGCCCAACCCAATTTTCAATGCCACCCAAGAAACAAGCTCCGATGTGCAAGTCCCACTCAAATCCAACCCCTCCCACTCATGTACTTATCCAACCTATATTTGAAACTACCCAAAGTCCTAGCCTCAATAACCCAACTAGGTAGACTGTTCCACTCATCAACTACCCTATTTCCAAACCAATACTTTCCTATGTCCTTTCTAAATCTAAACTTATCTAATTTAAATCCATTACTGCGGGTTCTCTCTTGGAGAGATATCCTCAAGACCTTGTTAATATCCCCTTTATTAATACCTATCTTCCACTTATACACTTCGATCAGGTCTCCCCTCATTCTTCGTCTAACAAGTGAATGTAACTTAAGAGTCTTCAATCTTTCTTCATAAGGAAGATTTCTAATGCTATGTATTAATTTAGTCATCCTACGCTGAATGTTTTCTAACGAATTTATGTCCATTCTGTAATATGGAGACCAGAATTGAGCTGCATAATCTAGGTGAGGCCTTACTAATGATGTATAAAGCTGCAGTATGACCTCTGGACTTCTGTTGCTTACACTTCTTGATATAAATCCCAGTAATCTATTTGCCTTATTACGTACGCTTAGGCATTGCTGTCTTGGTTTAAGGTTGCTGCTTACCATAACCCCCAAGTCCTTTTCGCAATCTGTATGGCTAAGTTCTACATTATTTAACTTATAAGTGCTAGGGTTATGGGCACTCCCGAGCTTCAGAACCTTGCATTTATCTACATTGAACTGCATCTGCCACTTTTCTGACCAAGAGTAGAGTTTGTCTAAATCCTCCTGAAGTTCCCTAACATCTACGTTTGAATCAATTATCCTACCTATCTTCGTGTCATCGGCGAATTTGCTCATATCACTAGCAATTCCTTCATCAAGATCATTGATATATATTATAAACAACAACGGGCCCAAGACTGATCCCTGTGGAACGCCACTTGTTACTGATCCCCACTCGGATTTAACCCCATTTATGGACACTCTCTGCTTCCTGTCTGTGAGCCATGACTCGATCCACGAGAGCACCCTTCCCCCAATGCCATGAGCTGCTACTTTCTTCAACAGTCTTTGGTGCGGAACTCTATCAAATGCCTTACTAAAATCTAAGTAAACAATATCAAATTCTTTATCGTGGTCAACAGCCTCAAAAGCTTTACTGAAGAAAGTTAATAAATTAGTTAGACAAGACCGGCCTCTTGTGAATCCATGCTGAGTATCATTAATCAAGCTATGCTTATCGAGATGGCTTCTTATAATCTCAGCTATAATTGACTCTAGCAACTTGCCTACAATTGAGGTCAGGCTTATTGGGCGGTAATTTGACGGTAACGACTTGTCCCCTGTTTTAAAAATAGGAATTACATTAGCCATCTTCCACATATCAGACACTACACCTGTTTGAAGAGATAAATTAAAAATATTAGTTAATGGTTCACAGACTTCCATTTTGCATTCCTTAAGAACCCTTGAAAAAACCTCATCAGGACCCGGCGACTTATTTTGCTTCAGTCGGTCTATCTGCTTCACAACCATTTCACTAGTGACTATGATGTTACATAATTTATCTTCTTCTGATCCACTATAAAAATTAATTACCGGAATATTATTAGTGTCTTCCTGTGTAAAAACCGAGAGAAAATAATTATTTAAAATCGAGCACATTTCATTCTCTTTGTCAGTAAGATGCCCATAGTTATTTTTAAGGGGACCTATCTTATCTCTGACTTTTGTTCTATATACCTGGAAAAAACTTTTTGGATTAGTTTTAGAATCCCTAGCAACTTTAATTTCATAGTCCCTTTTAGCTTTTCTTATCCCCTTTTTAATGTCCCTCTTAATGTCAATATACTGATTCATAAGATGACCCTCGCCTCTTTTGATACGCCTATAAATTCCTTTCTTATGCCCTAGTAGATATTTCAGCCTATTTTTCATCCATTTTGGGTCATTTCTATTTGATCTAATTTCCTTATAAGGGATAAACGTTCTTTGAGCAGCATGTATTGTGTTCAGAAAACTGTCATATTGATAGCTCTCTTCGTTACCCCAGTCAACAGATGATAAGTGTTCTCTAAGCCCATCGTAATCTGCTAAGCGAAAATCTGGGACTGTTACTGAGTTATCCCTACTATCATACTTCCATTCAATTCTAAATGTAATTGATTTGTGGTCGCTAGCACCCAGTTCCTCTGAAACTTCTAAATTATTAACAAGGGATTCATTGTTTGCCAGAACTAAGTCAAGCAGGTTATTTCCCCTTGTAGGTTCTGTCACAAACTGCTTCAAAAAACAATCCTGAACTACTTCTAAGAAATCGTATGATTCTAAATTCCCAGTCAAGAAATTCCAATCAATATGACTAAAGTTAAAGTCTCCTAGAATTACTACATTATCGTGCCTTGTGGCCCTAACAATTTCCTCCCATAGTAGTCTCCCTTGGTCCCTATCTAAGTTTGGGGGAAGGTATATCACACCTAAAATTAATTTTTCATGCCCCTCTGAAAATTCTATCCAAACAGACTCTGTATGTGTTACTTCAGACTTAATACCCGTTTTTATGCAACAGTTCAAGCGATCTCGGACATACAATGCCACCCCACCCCCCTTCCCGATACTTCTATCTACTTGGAACAATTTAAAACCCTGAATGTGACATTCTGCAGGCATGTCCCGACTTTTTGAATTAAACCACGTCTCAGTAATGGCAAATACATCTATGTCACCTGCACTAGCAACTAGTCTCAACTCGCCCATCTTATTCCTAGCACTGCGACTATTTGTGTAATAAACTTTTAATGACGCTCCTCTCTCTTTACCCTTCCTGCTTTTTTCTATTATTCCACTAAACCTATTACTCTCCTTGTCAATTAGTGCCACTGGCTTTCCAATATCCACCTCATTTTGCCTATTACTAGTTCTCCTAGTACTCATATTACTACCCTGCGACTTCACAGTTTTCCTGCAAAAACCCATACCTCTAACTAATCCTAGTTTAAAGTCCTAACAACCCCCTCAACTGAGTTAGCAAGAAAACCCACACCTGCCCTGGATAAGTGAACCCCATCCCTGGCATACATGTCATTTCGGCCATAGAAGTTGTCCCAGTTGTCAATGAATGGTACTGCATTATCCTTACAGTGTTTATCCAGCCAACAATTAATACCAATTGCTCTGGACAACCATTCATTACCAACACCTCTTCTTGGCAAAATGCCACATATAACAGGGCGCCCCCCCTTCTTCCTAATCATGTCTATAGCTGTCCTGAACTTTCTAACTAAATCCTCACTTCTACGCTTGCCAACATCATTGCCTCCAGCACTGAGGCAAATAATAGGATTGATCCCATTACCGTTCATGATGTTGTCAAGCCGGCTAACAATGTCCTCCATCCCAGCCCCAGGAAAGCATACCCTTTGTCTCCTACTCCTGTCCTTCAAGCAGAATGCCCTATCCATGTATCTAACCTGGCTATCCCCAACAACAACAATATTCTTACCTTCCTTGTTGTCGTTCGTCGTGACGATCCCAGTAGTAAACTCACATTCGTCGGGTAGCACCGAGAATGCGTTGAGGTTTCCACGGGAGTTTCCACAGCAGTCTCTTTCTTCTTCATCGTTTCTGGCTTTCCATTCGTCTTCTTGATCGTCAACTTCGTCGTCCCCTGCTGTCCAGCCACTGACCACGATCCCTTCTTGACCTGAGGACTCGAAAGAGGAGGACTACTACGAATCCTCTTGTTTTCTTCGGTCAGTCGCCGTATCTCCATCTTCGCTGCCCTCAATTCTTCCTTAAGTTGCTGGTAAAGTTGCTCGATGGAGGGCATCTTGGTTCAGTCCACGGGAGCAAACAAGACACTTCTTCACAGAGTTAAGTACAGGTCAGCACTCAAAGTACAGGTCACCACTCAAGAGCACACAAACAGGTCTTCACAGAGCTAAGTACACGTCACCTTGAGTCGATGTGGTCAGTCCATCAATCTTGAATAGAATACTAATCTTGAGTAGAATACCTCAATCTTTACTACAGGATGGACATAGACTCATTAGAGAACATACAGAGAAGAATGACTAAAATGATTTACTGTGTAAGGAACCTCCCGTATGAAGATAGACTTAAAGCCTTAAATCTCCACTCTCTGGAGAGGCGTAGAATGAGGGGAGATATCATTGAAGTGTATAAGTGGATGACGGGCATAAACAAGGGAGACATTAATAAAGTACTGAGGGTGTCGAACCAGGTAAGAACCAGGAATAATGGATTTAAGTTGGATAAATTTAGATTTAGAAAGGACATAGGTAAGTACTGGTTTTCTAACAGAGTTGTAGATGCGTGGAACAGTCTTCCCAGTGGGGTGATAGGGGCTAGGACCTTGGGTAGCTTTAAGAAGAGACTGCACAAATATATGAGTGGGAGGGGCTGGGTTTGATTGGTGTTGGGGGGTGCGGGAGTTGTTTCTTGAGTAGCTTTAGGTAGATGTCGTTTTGATAAGGACCTGCCTCGTATGGGCCAGTAGGCCTTCTGCAGTGTTCCTACATTCTTATGTTCTTATTATGAAAAAAACTTCGGAACACAACCTTACTTTATGAAAAGGTCGAGTAATGTTAAATGTAACAGGTAGATGTTGTCAAAATGGCATACTGTTCACGACTGCAAATAAAAGTTAGCATGCAGAGCTTTTCTTGGGAGAACCTTCTCGTCATTAATTAAGATCTTTAAAATCTCGAGAAAAGATCATGAAAGATAGAAAAGATTTGCAATAAAAACTCTTTATGCCAACGTAAGTTTAAGAACATAAGAACATAAGAATGTAGGAACACTGCAGAAGGCCTACTGGCCCATACGAGGCAGGTCCTTATCAAAACGACATCTACCTAAAGCTACTCAAGAAACAACTCCCGCACCCCCCAACACCAATCAAACCCAGCCCCTCCCACTCATATATTTGTCCAATCTCTTCTTAAAGCTACCCAAGGTCCCAGCCTCTATCACCCCACTGGGAAGACTGTTCCACGCATCTACAACTCTGTTAGAAAACCAGTACTTACCTATGTCCTTTCTAAATCTAAATTTATCCAACTTAAATCCATTATTCCTGGTTCTTACTTGGTTCGACACCCTCAGTACTTTATTAATGTCTCCCTTGTTTATGCCCGTCATCCACTTATACACTTCAATGATATCTCCCCTCATTCTACGCCTCTCCAGAGAGTGGAGATTTAAGGCTTTAAGTCTATCTTGGCAATATAAACACAAATGCAGTATAATGTGATCCTTTATTGACTACGTTTCGCCCACACAGTGGGCTTTTTCAAGTCACAAACAGAACTACCTGGGGTGGAAGGAACGCGAGTATTTATAGTCCGGCTGAGGTCAGGTGAAGAATGCTGCATCTGGTGATGTACCGAGTTGGGTTGTAGAGTCTAAAAACTTGGGTAGCTTGGAAAGGAGACTGGACAAGTTTGTGAGCAGACCTTCTACAGTGTTCTTATGTGGGATAGCGATGAAGAAGTTTCTTGGCAAGTGGTTCAGCTATGTTATAGAAGCCACTATTCTGGTTGAAGTTGTCGGATATAGAAATAAGTGATGATTCCAGGATTCTTCGGTATTGAGTGTTGTCTTCTGTGGCGATAAGTCTTGAGTTTCTGTAGTTTATCAAGTGGTTGTGTGAATTACGGTGTTGTACGCAGGCATTCCTTGTGTCGTCAGACCTGCTTGCGTATTGGTGTTCCTTACACGGGAGGTTCCTTACACAGTAAATCATTTTAGTCATTCTTCTCTGTATGTTCTCTAATGAGTCTATGTCCATCCTGTAGTAAGGGGACCAAAACTGAGCAGCATAATCTAAATGAGGCCTCACTAGTGATGTATAGAGCTGTAAAATAACTTTTGGACTTCTGTTACTTATACTTCTTGAGATAAATCCAAGTAATCTGTTGGCCTTGTTCCTTGTAAGTGAGCAGTGTCAGGATTGGGTATGGCCAGGTCACGAAGCCAGGAATCAGTGTAACCGGATGATAAAAGTTAAAACGGCGCAGTCAGGAGCTATGAATAGATCCCTGAACACATAATTAGATGAGTACAACTTGGTGAGTGTACAAACACACACACACACACACACACACACACACACACACACACACACACACACACACACACACACACACACACACACACACACGCACGCACGCACGCAAGCACGCACGCAAGCACGCACGCAAGCACGCAAGCACGCGCACGCGCACACACACGCACGCACACACACACACACACACACACACACACACACACACACACACACACACACACACACACACACACACACAAATCTGAAAGCCACATCTGACTCGAATCTCTTATACAGCCACATCAGGAGGAAAGCAATAGTCAAGGACCTGGTAATCAGGCTGAGGAAGAAAAGAGGGAAGATCACAAGAAACGACCAAGAAGTGTGGGTAGAGCTTATCACGAGATTTAAGAAAGGAGAGAAAGAACTCCAGGAAGCCGGAATGGTAAGGTACACCATCAAGTGCTGGACACAAATACAACCGAGGAGGTCAAGAGGCTGCTAAGTGAACTAGATACCTCAAAGGCGATGGGACTGGACATCTCTCCGTGGGTCCTAAAAGTGGGAGCAGGAGCGGTGTGAGTGCCACTAACAGCAATCTGCAACACATCTATCGAAACAGGGCAACTACCTGAGGTGTGGAAGACAATAAATGTTGTCCCAATTTTTAGAAAAGAAACAAACAGGCAGCATTACACTACAGATCAGTGTCACTGACATGTATAGTGTACAAAATAATGGAGATTAGCAGAAGAGTGGTTGAACACCTAGAAAGGAAAGAGCTCATCTACGACAACTAGCTCGGTTTCAGAGGAGGGAAATCCTGTGTCACAAATTTACTGTTCCAGTTTTACGACAAACTGACAAAAGTAAGACGAGAGAGAGAGAGAGAGAGAGAGAGAGAGAGAGAGAGAGAGAGAGAGAGAGAGAGAGAGAGAGAGAGAGAGAGAGAGAGAGAGAGAGAGAGGGAGGTAAACTGCATTTTCTTAGACTGTAAGAAGCCTTTTGAAACGAGATTATTGCGAAAGCTAGAGGACCTTTCAGGTATAACAGGCAAGGCATGGATCAGAGAACGCCTGAAAACAAGTAAACGAGAATTGATTATAATCGTCAAGTATAATTATACGTTAGGTAAGACACATATGCAACAGTTAGGTATCTTTATTTCGAAACGTTTCGCCTACACAGTAGGCTTCTTCCGTCGACTACAGAAAAGTTGATAGAAGCAGAAGATACTTGAAGACGATGTAATCAGTCCATTACCCTTAAAGTTTTGAGGTGGTCAGTCCCTCAGTCTGGAGAAGAGCATTGTTCCGTTGTCTGAAACAATATGTTTCAGACAACGGAACAATGCTCTTCTCCAGACTGAGGGACTGACCACCTCAAAACTTTAAGGGTGATGGACTGATTACATCGTCTTCAAATATCTTCTGCTTCTATCAACTTTTCTGTAGTCGACTGAAGAAGCCTACTGTGTAGGCGAAACGTTTCGAAATAAAGATACCTAACTGTTGCATATGTGTCTTACCTAACAATCTGTCGGTATTTTATACCATTTTTATGTTCATTCTGTCAGACACTGCAACACAAGGGTATCTTGGTACAGACCATCAACTTCGACCTCTACTAGTGAGAACGGCTGGGTTTGAGAGGGACCTGCCCTCCCAAAGCAACCTACGTCTCACCTCCTGGCACTATATAAAGGCTCCATCCTGTCACTTCAACTCGACTGAACACATCGTCAGTACAGTCAAGAAAACTCTCTTCGACCTTTTCACAATGCTGTCGAATCGTGTGAAAATCAAGCCTGTGAATGGTGCAATAAATGACTCCTCGAAGTTAGCTTTAGCTACTGTCGTTAAGACCCGCCTGCAGGTCAAATTTACGGCAATCCACTCTCTGAAGGACTCCTTCATTGTCGTCTGCACAGACGACACGGAAGCATCAAAACTTATGGACGACTCTTCAATCAGGACCCTACAAACACAACAATTCACTCTATCCCCGTCTCCATTCTTGAAGTCGAAACGTTCGGTCTTTGTGAAAAGACTGGACAATATGGTCACCTCTCTCTCTACTGAAGCACTGAAGACATCTATTGAGGAACAAAACACCTGGGCCTCGGTAGACAGCATCTACAAGATCCCTAACGCCTCATCTATGCTAAAGATTACATTTTCAGACATCTCCATGGCTGCCCAAGCTCTCTCTGACGGTCTGGCCATCTCATATTACCACATCCACGCTAGTCATATAGAACAAGAACGTTTCACATACATCTCCCACTGCTGGACCTGCTACTCCTATAAACACACCACCAAGGACTGCCCCATCAAGAATAAGAAGTTTTGTTCAAAATGTGGGAATGATGGACACGATTTCAGATCCTGCACCATTACTACAGCACCAACTTGTCTAAACTGCAAGGGTAATCATCATACCCTTGCAGCTAAGTGCCCAATCAGGAAAGAAATCATACTGAAGAAAACTAAAGTTCTGAAGAACACCTCCAATTCACCGACACACGCTGCAATAACCAAACCACAAACCGACACCACCAAGACTCTACACGCTAATCTACAGGCACCATCGCCCAGCAACTCCCTCTCTCCACTCCCAGACGGAGATTCCTCAAAGGTGCTGTACTGCATGGTGTATGCACACCTTGCAAACGCAGCAAACCCCGGCACTTTCAACACCACTATTAACGAACTATTCCGTCTGAACAACATGCCTGCCTTCAATTTTCCGGACTCCACACCTTCAGCAGACATACTCAAGATCCTTCCCAACGTCCTGAACTTTACTGCACCTGCAGACCTGTCTCCTGCCCAAGCAACTGCTCCTGCAACTTCTATAACCACTTCCACCGCTGACAACGTTGATCATGTTGCCTCAACCACCGTCTCCCACCTCTCCCAGCCTGCTGTTACACAACCATTACACCTTACAGCTGCTCCTGTCGACCCTCAGTCACCGGCTACCACCATTGTAGATTCTCCCAATGAATCCACTCCAGAAGAGGAAGATAACGACGACTCCAGTAAACCCTCATGGGAAAACCTTACCTTTTACACTTCTCCTTCAAATACTGACACCATGACCTGTACTGAACTCTACAAAAGCCTCGGTGCTGGAACAGTCAAGTATGCATGTGAATCACCGCTTCACTTCTCACTCACCCAAGTTCTTGAGTTCATCAAGCCTCTACGTTTCACCTTCAGTAACAAGGCTAAACTATACCACCTATCTAGAAGCAGCTTCAAAAAGTTCGAAAATGGCTCCATTGCTAACCTGCCTCCTCAGTTACTCCTATAACTCCCATATGTGTTCTACCCTCTGATGTGACCTAGCCTGCTGCCAACTACTCAAGATTCAAGACTTCAACTACCACAAGTCCAATGCAACAGTCCCTGCTATTCCTGTTCTCAAGTCTGCCCCACGATCGCCTTAGCTGCTGGGTAAGCCCTGGCTCTATTTCTCTGACTAAGAACACTCCTCTCCAGAGCTATTCTTCATCTGTCCCATCTTCCCCGCTCATCCCATTGGGATCTTACCTGAACTTGTTTGCTTTGCTTTGCACTTCAACTTCATATTGTTTCAGACAACGGAACAATGCTCTTCTCCAGACTGAGGGACTGACCACCTCAAAACTTTAAGGGTGATGGACTGATTACATCGTCTTCAAGTATCTTCTGCTTCTATCAACTTTTCTGTAGTCGACGGAAGAAGCCTACTGTGTAGGCGAAACGTTTCGAAATAAAGATACCTAACTGTTGCATATGTGTCTTACCTAACAATCTGTCGGTATTTTATACCATTTTTATGTTCATAATTATACGTGACGAGGTGTCAGAGTGGGCGCCTGTGACAAGTGGGATTCCACTGGGGTCAGTCTTAGGGCCGGTGTTGTTTCTGGTAAATATGAATGACATGACAGGATGGAAAGATTCAGAGGAGTCCTTGTCCTGTGTGCAGTCGATGTGAAGTTAATGCGAAGAATTCAATCTGATGAGGATCATATAGAACTACAAAGGGATCTGGACAGGCTGCAAGCCTGGTAGAGCAACTGGCTCCTGGAGTTTAACGCCACCAAGTGCAAAGTTATAAAGATTGGTGATGGTAAAAGAAGACGGCAGACGGCTAGGGGGTCGTAGACTGCAAACTCTGACTCAAGGAAAAGGATCTAGGGGTGAGAATGATACCGAGTGCATCTCTTGAGGCGCACATTAACCAAATAACTGCTGCAGCATATTAGTGTCTGGCAAACCTAAGAATAGCGTTTCGACACCATTGTATGCAACAACAGTAATGAACCCACACCTGATCAAGCATGTCAAGAAATTAGAGAAAGTGCCAAGGTTTGCAACAAGACTAGTCCCGGAGCTAAGGGATATGTCGTACGAGGAGAGGTTAAGGGAAATCGATATGACAAACCTGGAGGATACGGGGAAAAGGGCAAGACATCATAATGATATATAAAACAGTTAAAGGAATTGACAGGGTGGATATGGACTAGATGTTTCACAGATGGAACACAGCAACAAAGAGACAACCATAAGCTGAAGACTCAGATGAGTCACAGGGATGTTAGGAAGCATTCCTTCAATTAGAGAGTTGTCAGGAAGTGGAACAATCTGGAGACTGATGTAGTGGAGCAAGGGTCTATACATAGCTTTAAGAAGACATACGATAAACCTCATGGAGCAGAGGGAGAGTGGACCTTGCAGCGATCAGCAAAGAGGAGGGTCCAGGAGCTGTGACTCGACCCTTGCAACCACAGATAGGTGAGTACACACACACATAGGCCATGAACAGAGACTCGACCCCTGTAACCATACACAGTTAAGTAGGTGAGCGCACACACTAAATCCTCTTTCATCCCACTAAATCTTTAAACTACAAATAAATCCGCATTGCAACATCGTTAATCCTCCCCAGGCTTTCCACTTCCTGACACTTTCCCCGCTCCCCTTCTTACCTCCATCACACACACACACACACAAACACACACACACCAGTATGATAAAGCTCATGGAGCAGGGAGAGGGGGGACCTAGAAGGGACCAGTGAAGAGGCTGGACCAGGAGCTATGACTCAACCCCTGCAACCACAATTAGGTGAGTACAATTAAATGTGTACACACACACGCACACGCGCGCACACGCGCACACACACACGCACACACACGCGCACACGCACACAAACGCGCGCGCGCGCGCGCGCACACACACACGCACACACGCACACACACACACACAAAACCACATACATTAAACCGCATTTGCAGAATGCTGACGCATACACATTCACAAAACATAAGCACACGGATGCATTCGCTCAGAAAACGCGATTGCACATTTTACAGTACAGTATAACACAAATGCAATAACGCGTATGTATTTGCAAGTGTGTGTGTGTGTGTGTGTGTGTGTGTGTGTGTGTGTGTGTGTGTGTGTGTACTCGTGCGCGCGCTAACACAGTTAACACAGCACCATGCCCACATCCCTGTTGGCCGCTACCAGTTTTACTGTCTCTCCCGAGTACGTGAGCTCTATCATACATATACTTAAAGCTAAGTATGGATTCTGCCTCTACTACTTTGCTGCTGCATAATCCTACAGGTTTAGCGCTTCCCCTTAATAATAATAATAATAATAATAATAATAATAATAATAATAATAATAATAATAATAATGCCACTTTGCTGTCTAGGTTATTTCACTGATCACACTGAGGCTAAAATATTATTTCCTAAAATCCATATATTTCCTCTGTACTGTTAACGACTTGCTGGTATGTCGTGCACCAGTGACACGCTTCTCAAACTGTGTCCACGCTGTCAATTCCTTTTAGTATTTTATGTCATAATCATGTCAACTCTGGTCCTTCTCTTCTTCGTCAGATTTAGCCCATTTCGACCTTCCTCATACTATATACCCCTGAACACTGCAAATAGTTTTGTTTCGAGCCTTAGTAAATATTATCAGCTTTATTTGCATGCTTAACCAGATGCGGGTTCCAGACTGGTGGTGCACACTCTACGATGAGCCTGACAAATTCCGTGTATATAGTCGTGAATGCCTCCTTAATGTTCCTGAAAGCTACTCTTAAAATCATCATTCTTGTACTGACCCTTGTGGAACCCCAATCGTCACACTTAGCCGTTCAAACACCTCTTCCCTGACAGTAATTTGTTGCTTCCGTTCTGTAAAATATTCCTTTTGTCTACTGTAGTGCTTTTCCTGTAATTCCTACCTGCTCCTCTCGCGTTTATGGGAGTCTGTTGCTGGGTACTGCAACAAACTCCTTCTTGCGGTACAAAAATATACAGTCCACCGATTCTTCTCTCTCTCTCCTGCCTAACTTTCGTTGCCTTACAGAATTCTTACATATCTGTGACACAGGATTTGCCATCTCCATAACCGTGCTGGTTGCTGTCTATGGATCCACTCCTTTCCAGGTGCTCTACTTCTCTTTTACTATTAATCTTCTCAAATAAACTTACTATGCATGTGTGTTGTTTAATGCCACCTGACTGTTCCTTTTTTTTAGTACTGCGGCCACATTTGTTGTTTCCCAGACCTCTGTCAGCTACCCCGTTACAGTCGAAATGCCGACGACCGCTGCTAGTGGTTCACACTATTCCTTTGCTCCCTATCACAAAACCTAAGGAGAAATTCTGTCTAATCTTTTCTCCTAAGAGCCATCTAATTCACTCAGTACTTTCTTCACCCACCCCCACCTGTTATCAAAAAAAAAAAAAAAGCAGACTCTTGGATGTCACTACCACCTAACTTCGACTGGGTTACTTCACTATCACCAGCTGATGTAGACATGAAATGTAAACATTGTCAGATGGACTACTGTCACACCTTGCATCATTATGTGCTGGAATGTCATAAAATTAAAGAATTCAGTGACAACTCACTCACGAATATTCAAGAAATTTAAAAATGTTTTTTCCACAGTGGCATATTACCAGCCATGCTGGAAGAAACACCCTTTCTTTACTTTTGTAAATATCGCACAACCACTTATACTTGTTTAAGTTCAAGCATACCTTACTAAAATAAATGTTTATATAAATAACTCAAAACCACATTTAAGCGACATTGCAATATATTTGTGACTAAATTCATGTCTCCATAAATAACTCATTATGACTGTAACCAGATGTAAACATGTAAGTAGTTTGGTTACACTGTAACTAGTTTAACTATCAGAGCTTAGTGTCCCAACCTCTGGACCCATTATGTACCTCTTTAATCTTTTGATTACCGCTCACAGAATGAGTATGGGGTGCATAATAATGATATTAAACTAAATTCCTGTCTTTATTATGTCCAGTACTCGTTAGTGCACTCTGAGTCTCTGGCAGTGTTCCTGATTCAAATGAGAATACATACCTAAATCTTTTGTTAAACTCCTCAGAGACTTCCTGGTCATTCCAAGTGAGTTTCCATCAATTCTTTTTCAGCCGTATTTTGTGATCTCTCACAGTTGTCTACTTTCTGATATTGCTGTATATCAAAATTAGTTCAGATTTGGCTTTTGATGCAATACCATTCTCTAACTTCCATTCAACGTATCTTCTTACCCACACGTATTCATTTCTGGCTCTTCCGTTTGCTTCCCTATTCTCTGGTGTTCTTTGTGCTCTTTATGTCTACCATGATCTCATACTTTTAGCTTTAGCCTCCCTGCACCTCAAGGGCCAGAGTTCATTCTGTTCTTGCCTCTGCCCCTGTTGCTTCTGGGAATGAATTTATCCTGCGCATCCCGGTACTTTCCATATACATACTCCATAAATTTCATTTGCTTCTTTTCTTGTTCACTTTCCCATGGAACTGTGCTTAGGAGATGCCTCATACCATCATGGTCTTCTCTTTTCAAATTAGTTTTGCCCCTTCCTTCATGCTCTCTGTTCCTCACTATGCTCACTTGCTTTGGGTAATTTAATCTCAGCACTGTGTGGTCTCTAACACCAAGCGGCCTCTCATATTGGATGTCCCCTACATTGGATTCAGTCCAGCCTCGCTAGTTCATCCTCCTAGTTGTCTATAATAATAATACAGGCCTAGTTGACATCAATGATATACTACTATATAGAAAGCCCCTTGTTATCCTGAGCATTTAGGGCAAATTAAGTCAGTGTCCCTGGATGCGACGAGCGCCAGTCGACTAACACCCAGGTACCCATTTTACTGATGGGGAACGTAGACAACAGGTGTAAAGAAACACGTCCAGTGTTCCTACCCTGGCTGGCAATCGAACCCAGGCCCTCGCCGTGTGAAGCGAGAGCTTTAGCTACCACGAAGTTTTCTATTGCCACCCAAGAGCTTATTTCTCCATGTTTCCGTTCCTTCATGTGGTTCCAGACTTTCCCCCAGTCAATTTTTGTATGCTTGAAGTGTTCCATGATCAGTCAGTTTTGCACTGCTCATGTGGGATCTTCTATTTACCTTTGCTTTTTGGCCACTAGTGCATTCTTCTTGTCCTCATATTACTGTCTAGATCTCCTGCGTTGAGTGGTGGGTTGTTCGTTACTGCTATTATCACCTTGGCTGCCCCAGTTCTTAGTGTCCCTATTATGTAAACATTCTATTTCTCTCCATTCATTCCACCATTTCCTTAAAATTCCACTGGTTACTGATCAGCAGTTCTACTCTTCCACCTGTTCTTTTTCCGTTGTCCTTTCTCTTCTGTGAGGGAAAAGTTCAATAGATAGGAGTAGCGAGGGAGTATATAGTAACAATAGTTTCATTGCCGGCTGCTTGTTAAGGTAGGGTCAGTCTAGCTCCCGCTATCCCTTCCCCTCCCTCTTCCCCCCCCCCACAAAGGTGACGTGTGGGGCTCCGGTCAAACAGTAAATCACTCGACTCACAGCTCCTAACACTACTGTAAGTACACGCCTGATCATATTTTAGTGGACTTATTGGTTGAAAGCTTCACTTTTGACCAATAATTAACTTAGTCCTTTTAGTCTTGATAGGTTAAATGTTTTAATAATCACCACATCTTTTAGGTATTGTACTTATCATGGTGAGTGATTTCTTAAGCAGTGGGTAATCTGTCTCTCTTTACAGCTTGAAATGGCAGAGAGGGTCACCTGCCAATCAACGAGTAGAATTGAAGGAGACGGACTAACGTTCTGAGACGTCTCATTTTTGATCCACTTACCTGTTTGTGTATGCAAGTAGCAGGATATAACCCCTCATCATTGCAGCGGTAAAGAACCTGCTTTCCTGTCATCTGGACGGATTATTGACGGCTATAAAATCTGAAGAACGAGCCGGTGGGTTGTCACCAACACCAGACACCCAAGTT
Source organism: Cherax quadricarinatus (assembly GCF_038502225.1). Taxonomy (NCBI): domain Eukaryota; kingdom Metazoa; phylum Arthropoda; class Malacostraca; order Decapoda; family Parastacidae; genus Cherax; species Cherax quadricarinatus. Next base: position 12,441,014 of record NC_091310.1, read on the forward strand.
TTATATATATATATATATTAGCGTTGAATTCAGTTATCATTTATATTTTTCATTTTCATTTTCTTTAATGTAGGATTAATATTTCATATTTAAGTGTTTTATATTTTCTAAATAATAAATTGTTTATGTTTGTCAGTTTTTGTTCTTTTTCTATTCATTAATTTTCCTGAGGAGGAGCCAGCCTTGGTAATACTGTCTGAAGTTGTTACAGGGCTGAGAAATCCTTCACACTTCATCTGATAACTTGGAAAAAGCGTATCTGTAGTCACCTCTTTGAGCTTAGCCTATTACAAAATATTGGGATGCCTCAACTATTTGTTCTTTCCATTACTTACTCTTATTCGTTGTCTCATCTGCACTAGTAAACATCACTTTCAATTTCCTTTAAATTATTGTGTTCACGTTTCCAGGGCCTTGTTATCCTGTCTGTGCGTGCGTCTCTCTCTCTCTCTCTCTCTCTCTCTCTCTCTCTCTGTGCGTGCCTGTATTAACGCTCGAGCGCGCGCTCGCTCGTGTGTGTGTGCGCGCGTGCATGCGCGTGTGTGTGTGTGTGTGTGTGTGTGTGTGTGTGTGTGTACATACCGAAATGTGTTTGTATTGGTCTAGTCTCAGCTCCTGGCTCCATCTGGGCTTCCTCTCCCTCCTAAATGTTCTTAAATTGGACAAAATAACATGAACACCTGCTAATTGAACTGTTGAACGACAGAAAAATTAATTTAAATGTGATACAGCTCCCTCTTTGCACTATCTTCCAAGGCGATAATATATTAATTCCTACCGCTAGAGTTGTTCAAAATTTAAGAACATGAAACTTAAGTCGAACACTTGGATTGGCTGCCACAATCGTCGGATCTAAATATTATCGAGCATCTGTGGGGTCAGTTGGAACAAGTCGAGAACCATTTCCTCCACGGTTGTCTTCGGAAGAGTTAGAGCAGGTTTTGCTTGAAGAATGGCTCAGAATTTCCCTGCTTACTGTTCAGATACTATACGAATCAATTCCTTGACGAATTCGTGATGTTTCAGCTGCAAATGGAGGACCAACTCCATATTGATAAGAAGAAAATGTTACAGAACATGCTGTCATATTTTGTCCAACCATTGTATGTATGGCTTCTGCACCTATCACCTCGCTGTCAGGTCGTTGCACTTCCTGACCACGGCGCAGGATGTATTTCTAAACATCACTGGTACTCATCTGTGTATTTACCTTCCAGATGTGTCTTCATGTACCTGCCTTTCATGTAGTGACTGTCCCTGCCTACATTATCAATTTCTCTCGGTGTTTTGAACATCGTAGTAGCATTACCCTGGGTCATATTATTCTCTTAAGTCTCATTGCTACTCTGTGCACTTTTTCTTGCTCACTGACAGGCTTCATCAGGTGTGTGTTGGGTTCCATATTAGTCCTGCATTCACCATGATGGGTCTGACCTATGCTGTATATGATTGCATGAACGACTCCTTGTTGAAATTCCAAGAAGAAAACCTCAGATTTTCTAGGAGCCAATTCGATGATTATGAGTGGTTGGAAGCATTTTCTGACATTTCAATTTTTAATTAAAATATGCATTAAAATAAATGAAAAAGTGATAGGGTTTACTTGAAATAAAATATGATTTGGCTTAATTTTCCCACAGAATGCAACTGTAGCAGCAGATCTTCGTTTTGTGTGCGCCGCAATAGATGTGCTCAGAACTAGCTCAACCCGATGGCCTTCTCTTTCCGTGAGTATTGCAGCCTTTGTTTCCAGCCTATACCCTGTTTCCGGTCACCTTTGCTCTTCGGACATTGTCAAAGCTATACAACTGCTGGGTTTAAATTTTAATAACACTTGTCGGAATAATCCAACAGCTTATCTAGATCCGCTTGTAGCCTTTCCCAGACTGCGCCTATGTGTATTCTTTTCAGTAGTTTAAAGTTATCTGCAACCAGATAAACCTTTGAATTTATTTCACCTGTCAATTCGTTTACATACATTAAAAATCTGCTAGTCCTAGTACTGACTTCTGTAGAATTCCTCTCGTCACACTTGCCCAATTTGACACCTGCCCGGATAAATTGTTTCCTTTCTGTTAAATAATCCTCTTTGCTCTGTTGTGCTTCCCCAGTTATTCATGTCCACCCCGTTAGCTTTTTTCCCAGTCCCTTGTTAAGTACAGAAAGTAACACCACTTTACAGTTCAAAAATACACAGTTCACCCTTCCCCCCCCCCCTCTCCCTCTCTCTCCCCCCCTAACTTTTGATAACTTGTCATTGAACTCTGGCAGGCTTGTGAGACAGGATTTATCCCTAAAACATTGTTTTAAGGATTTTTCGTTAAAACAGTGATTGTCAGTGGCATTGGTCTATAGGTTAATGCTACTTACCTGTCCCTTTCTTAAATATCGGGATAACATTTGCTTTTATCCACTCCTCTGGAAGCTGCTCCGTTTCATTTGACTTAATTGCGGCTAACAGCTAACAAATTTCTTTCACTCTTTTAGTATATAGATAGGTTTCCTGGACCTACTGTCTTTAGGGCATCTCCGTCGCTCAGTTATTTCTTCATTTTTTACTTCTCTCATGTCGTGTACTCGGTGGTGTACTCTTATACTTTCTTTGGAATGTTTGTTTCCATCGACAATACCTTCGTAAACCTTTGTAAGTAAAGAAGCAGAGTTATACACATGATGTCCCGTCTTCAGTTCAACTTTAACAACATTTCACAATCATTGTATTTCAAAGCTATTATATACTTGCCAGTGTATTATACGAGTTTTGAGCAATATTATTTATGATTTCGGTTATATATTTTTAATTAATTTCTAGATCTTTATATACTTCCAAAATGTGCCCTGATTTCACTTTTTCCCATATCGGTTCATCTACGTTAAATTACAAATGTAACCCTTCCTCAGCCCTCTGGACAACAGTTTTGGTAATCCCGCACCTCCTCCTAACTTCCAAACTACGAATTCTCTGCATTATATTCACACCACACATTGCCCTCAGACATGACATCTCCACTGCCTCCAGCCTTCTCCTCGCTGCAACATTCATCACCCACGCTTCACACCCATATAAGAGCGTTGGTAAAACTATACTCTCATACATTCCCCTCTTTGCCTCCAAGGACAAAGTTCTCTGTCTCCACAGACTCCTAAGTGCACCACTCACTCTTTTTCCCTCATCAATTCTATGATTCACCTCATCTTTCATAGACCCATCCGCTGACACGTCCACTCCCAAATATCTGAATACGTTCACCTCCTCCATACTCTCTCCCTCCAATCTGATATTCAATCTTTCATCACCTAATCTTTTTGTTATCCTCATAACCTTACTCTTTCCTGTATTCACCTTTAATTTTCTTCTTTTGCACACCCTACCAAATTCATCCACCAATCTCTGCAGCTTCTCTTCAGAATCTCCCAAGAGCACAGTGTCATCAGCAAAGAGCAGCTGTGACAACTCCCACCCTGTGTGTGATTCTTTATCTTTTAACTCCACGCCTCTTGCCAAGACCCTCGCATTTACTTCTCTTACAACCCCATCTATAAATATATTAAACAACCACGGTGACATCACACATCCTTGTCTAAGGCCTACTTTTACTGGGAAAAAATTTCCCTCTTTTCTACATACTCTAACTTGAGCCTCACTATCCTCGTAAAAACTCTTCACTGCTTTCAGTAACCTACCTCCTACACCATACACTTGCAACATCTGCCACATTGCCCCCCTATCCACCCTGTCATACGCCTTTTCCAAATCCATAAATGCCACAAAGACCTCTTTAGCCTTATCTAAATACTGTTCACTTATATGTTTCACTGTAAACACCTGGTCCACACACCCCCTACCTTTCCTAAAGCCTCCTTGTTCATCTGCTATCCTATTCTCCGTCTTACTCTTAATTCTTTCAATTATAACTCTACCATACACTTTACCAGGTACACTCAACAGACTTATCCCCCTATAATTTTTGCACTCTCTTTTATCCCCTTTGCCTTTATACAAAGGAACTATGCATGCTCTCTGCCAATCCCTAGGTACCTTACCCTCTTCCATACATTTATTAAATAATTGCACCAACCACTCCAAAACTATATCCCCACCTGCTTTTAACATTTCTATCTTTATCCCATCAATCCCGGCTGCCTTACCCCCTTTCATTTTACCTACTGCCTCACGAACTTCCCCCACACTCACAACTGGCTCTTCCTCACTCCTACAAGATGTTATTCCTCCTTGCCCTATACACGAAATCACAGCTTCCCTATCTTCATCAACATTTAACAATTCCTCAAAATATTCCCTCCATCTTCCCAATACCTCTAACTCTCCATTTAATAACTCTCCTCTCCTATTTTTAACTGACAAATCCATTTGTTCTCTAGGCTTCAAACATATTAATATATATTTACAAATGTAAACAAATTAATATATTTACAATTATAAACAAATTAATATATTTACATTTGAAAACATTTCTATTTTTTTTATTTCATAAGATAACTCATTTATACAAATGAGAAACATTACTGGGGCAAGTACCAAACCTAGTTGTGCCCCACTTGTGATATTTCATCAGGCAGACACTTTTCCTCTTATAAATGTTCACATTTTCCTCTCCAACAAGAAGTCTCTTATCCTTTGTAATAACTTATCTTTAATTCCCTCTGTAATATTTTTTTTTTCAGTTTGCAAATCAGTTTTTCATTTGAAAGTATCAAAAGTTCCCTTATAATATAGGAAAACACAGTCTGCCCATTTCTTTTTTGAAAGTTTCCATAAATTTGTCATAATAAGTTTGAAATACACGAATGTGCAGCCGGACAACCAAATTACTTAAGAGTTAATATGTAACTAATGTTTTTCCAATAATTTTACAACAATTGTCAACGACACTGGATCTTCCTTGTCACCATTTTAAATATACATTCAATATGTGTTATCTTCCATGTGTTTGCTAATGTAACTTCCTGTAATGAAATCCTAAAAAAAAAAAATCAGTAAATTTCAAAGTGAATAACAGGATTCATCTGCACATTCAAGACCAGCGGTCTGCGTTTTTAACTTTTTTTTTTCTTTTTTTTTCTAATCAGCATCCTAATCTAATCAATATCCTGCAATTCAGTTGTCTGTCAGGTGCCAAAATCTCCTCCTACATGAAAATCATTTGTGAACACACACTGCAACTTTCCATTCAATGTTTCAGTAATTTCCACCTCTTCCTCAGGGATTTCAACCGTCCATAATTTTTTTTTTTTTGTCTAACATTTAGTGCTGTATAGCCCTTGTGGCTTAGCGCTTCTTTTTGATTATAATAATAATTTAACGTTTAGTTTAGTTTTTACAAAAATAAAGTTTTTTTTTTACCTTCATCTTGTTGACTATTTCCTTTTCAAAACTTCTTCCTCTCTCCTTACACTTGTATATTCATTTCTTGCCTCCTAGAATCTTTGAGAAGTTTGTTGATTGGTCCACTTCCTATTGTGTACTGATTTAAAGCCCTTTCTTTTTCTTTTGTTCTGTAACCCTCCAACACCTTCCATTAATCCATTCTTTATTATTCCATCTTTTCTTCCTATTTGGAATTAAGTGTTGAATTTCGTTTTCATATACACTGGAGGACTCTTTGAACAAATTATTTATATCTTTCCCTTGTAATATATTGTTCCATTTAATTTCTCTAAAACGTTCTTATAGATCATTTTATTTCTTTTTCTTTTAATCTCGTCTTTCCTGCATATGAATTACTTTTCATCTCCTAAGTCATATTTCACTGCACATGTTACTTTCAATAGAATATGCTCACGCACTCATACCCAGGTATGATAAAAATTTACCCTCTTCGAGTGAACACGATCTAATAGTAATGGTGTGTTGCCTACATTCATTCTTGTAGCTACATTCATAACCTGATGCAGAAAATATCTTTCATTATACTAAGGAAATCATTTATTTACTGTTCTGACCTCGTACTTTCCCCACTTTATTTCATTATATTGTCAGTGGAACGCCTGCCATCTGAACAAAAGAAACTAATGGAAAAATAAATAAATAAAGAAACGACTAGGAAAAATAAGAATAATGATTTTTGAGGATTTTACTTAAAATTTAAATATAATAAAAAAAATGGCCTTCGGTTCTTGTAGCTGGGCAGGAGTAGGTAAGGCCCTGGATAGATCTTCTGATATTATTGATGTAGGTTATCCTGGGCGGATGGTGATAGTTCGATGTTTTGGAGTCTCCTACCACTTGGATGGAGCACCACAAGTAGAACAGGTAAGGGCCAGTAGTAGTCCAATAATGTTAATAAGTCTCATTAACAAATGTCTTGCTCCTTTATCTGGCGTCTATCCTGGATGACCACGCCAGGAACAGAGCTGGTAATAAGAAAAAATAACTGGTTACCAATGGTCATGATAATATAACATTTAAGAATGGAAAAGAATGATAAATGCCAAAATCATTACTGATAACCAGCAAACAAAAGAAAAGAACAAACAGTAATACTCCTGGTAGATCACCCTATCTGATTAGGAGAGGAGTGGAGGTGAAGTGACTCTCCAAACTTCAACCCACACCAGGTAATGTCAATATTACCAGGAGTAGAAATTTGAACAAATCAGACACGAAGAACTAGTTTCGCCCCAGCCCGTCAGAGGGAAGGGGGGGTGCGCGACGTAACTCGCTAATGGTTCCTGGTTGCCTGAACAACCTTAACCCCACTTACGCCTACTTTTCCCTCACAATATTTAAAATCTTCAAGTACAATAATAAATTTCTTATCAGCTTCACTGTTCATCAGTTGTTTCCTAATTATACTTTCCCTCACGTATCACCTATGGATCTCCTCTGTGGTGGTTAATATACATTTACCACTCAGAGTTTCTCTTTCATTTTTTCTACTCATGAGTGAGGGGGGTTGGATTTGAATACATGGATGAGAGGGGTTGGATTTGAAATACACGAGTGAGAGGGACTGGATTCCAAATGCATGAGTGAGAGGGGTTGGATTCCAAATGCATGAGTGAGAGGGGTTGGATTCCAAATGCATGAGTGAGAGGGGTTGGATTCCAAATGCATGAGTGAGAGGGGTTGGATTCCAAATGCATGAGTGAGAGGGGTTGGATTTGAGCGAGACTTGCACATGAGCAGATTGAAATATTAAAGCTTATTGCTTGTGTAGCGTTTATTCTGTGGATTGGATTTATGAAGAACCTGCCTAGTATGGGCCAACAGGCCTACTGCAACGTTCCTTCTTTATGTTCTTATATACTCTTATCCCTAAAATCTCTAGATTTTCATCATCTTGGATTTACTTATCTATAACTTGAAGAGATTCATTACCAATATTACCAGTCCTCTTCCGTTCTTTTCTCTTTTTCTTTCCCATACTGAGTCATTTCTGCTAAATAAAACCTATTTTTAAACATTCTTTTCTAGTTTGATTTCAATTATATCAACTGTATCATGTTTCTTCTCATTAATAATATCCATAAACTCTATTGTTTTAGACTATTGTAAGTTAATGCATAAAATATTCCGAAATATATTATTCTTACTGTTGCACTTTCCCCATTTGTTTTAACATGATTTTCATCTTCCTTGTGATCCTCTCTTTGAAAAACCATTTGCTGGGTTTGTATGGTCATTCTACTGTGTATTTTTTTTTCTCTCTGTTATGCTCTCACTCATCCTCTTCGGAGTGTTAATGAAATCTTTTGCTTTTACCATGCCCTCGTTTTAAAGGTATTGTTTAATCTGTATATCCTGATAACCCTCCAATTTCTTGATGTCCTAAGCTTTTTTTTTATTTTTTTCCATATGCATAAAATATGCAAATCATATTTTCTAAGGCCTAAGCTTGTCTGACTCATATTTTCCAATATACTTCTACGCAACAGTGTCCCTCAGCCTGGAGTCGATGTGTTCAATTCATCAATCTTGTAGAATTGATGGACTGAACACATCGACTCCAGGCTGATGGACCGATTACCTCAAACTTCTCTTCTTTCGCCCTTCTGCTTTGTATTGGACTGATGAAGCCACTGTGTCGAAATGTTTCCTAAATAAAGATTCCCACATGTTGCATAACTGTCTCAATCTTTAACTTATCGGTTTTCAAAACAATTCATCACACACACTCCATAATATATTAAATACGTTATTCTAACCCCAGAAAATGATACATAGAAATAAATTTCCTTCAGTTTTAGGGGACACAGCTCACAATAAATGCTGTACAGCCACCTCATCCTGTTTCCAGGATGAGGTGGCTGACGTATGTTCTTCATGGCATTGTGTACTCACCTTTTGTGTTTGCAGGGGTCGATTCACAGGTCCTGTCCCCGCTTCTTCTCTGGGCGTAACTAGGTACATTTCCTCGCAACTTCAAGAGCCTTATCGTACCTCTTCTTATACCTATGCGTGGATCCTGCCTTTACTACTTCACTCTCTAGATTGTTCCACTTCCTGACAAATCCAAGGCTGAAGAAATACTGCCTAACATCCCTATGACACGTATGAGTTTTCATCTTCTAGGTGTGTTCTTTTCTGTATCCCGGTGTATAAAATATAGATGTATTTTATACATCGTTATCATGTCCCCCCCCCTATCCTTCCTGTCCTCCAGTGTCACCAGGTTGAGTTCCCTTAACCTCTCCTCCTCGGATATGCCTCATAGCTCCGGGACTATTCTTGTTGCAAACTTTTTCACTTTTTTCTAATTTCTTGACGTGCTTGACCAGGTGTGGGTTTCATGCTGATGCTGCTTAGACCAATATGGTCCTGGTATACGGTGTAGTATCGTGAATGACTCCTTACCTATATGTCAAAACGCTATTCTTAGGTTTGTCAAGCGCCCATATGCTGCTGCAGTTATTTGGTTGATGTGAGCTTCAAGGGATGTGCTCGGTATGATGCTCTTCCAGAGATTCATTTCCCTAAGTCAGGTTTGCAGCCTTTGACCCATTAGTCTGTACTCTTCTTTATTCTTTCCCAAAGTTCATGACTTTGCACTTAATGGGTTTAACTCTAGGGTCCATTTACCAGACCAGACTTGCAGCCTGTCTAGATCCCTTTGTAGAGTTTCTTGATCTTTGTCCGCTTGATTTCTCGTAATTAGTTTCACTTGTGTGAGTTTGTGTATGTGTGTGTGTGTGAGAGAGAGAGAGAGAGAGAGAGAGAGAGAGAGAGAGAGAGCATTGTCACGGAATTCTGCCTAAGTTCCATTAACAAGTTTTAATGTGATTATAACTTGAACATGGCGAACTCTTCAGGAGAAAATTGTCTCACGTACGAGTTTTGTTTTCCCATTTCTTACGAACGCAAAACGTTTTCTAGTCATTCTAAAACAATATTTTATGATTATTGCAATTTTAACTAGACAGCTGCAGCGTTCTGACCTGAATTACACAGACTGACAAACTTTGTCCATAATGTAAATGTGAGCTTATTATAAAATGGAAATTAAAAATAATGATAAACACAATAATAATAATAATAATAATAATAATAATAATAATGCACTTTGATAAAATTCATTGGTGTAATTAAAATACTGAATTAAATTATTTGGTGTTAAAAATCTGGTGACTTATAATCCCTATAAAGCAATAAACAAAGGACCTGCATGGGAAAATGCACGACCATCTTGTTGAACGCCTGACTATCACGAACCTGAGAGACTTCTTAAGTAAACGTGTAGTTTGTTTAGAGGTTTCTGGAGAAGTTTGGTGGTTGTATCATGTCCGCGTCCTCTCCTGGAAGCCACAGAGTTACTCAATTAGGAACAAGCTCTTTGTCTAGCCTGGGCTCAGTCCTCGATAATTATAGAGAAATGAGGCAGTGCGGCGTGTTTACCTTATTTCTGCGAATAGCTGGCAATTTAGTGTGGTATGTTGGCAGGGAAGAGGATTAGATTATTTCCTTAATGTAAAAAATATTGACCAAAACTGCTATCTCCTTTCGTTATTGATTATATTCAATGCTTGACATGCAAATACCATCCCAGATATACATATTATATATATATATATATATGTATATATATATATATATATATATATTTATATATATATATATGTGTGTGTGTGTGTGTGTGTGTGTGTGTGTGTGTGTGTGTGTGTGTGTAGAACGAGACTACACCTTGCGGCCCCCTCCCCAGCAACACCTGACTTTTTATGATGTTGGTAGTCAGTGATCTGTGAAACACTGCTTATATTCTGCCCAAATATTTGTCTAATGTATGTTAAATTCTTCCCAAATTTTATTAATTATAAAATAATCCAATTTATATAAACCAAAAGAAATATTCACATTATTTTCAAAACAACTTTTCACGAAACAGGATTCGAATATATTCCTGACGACCATGGACTTCCAAGATATAAACAGCTTTTTGAAAATCAGTTCTACGGTTAAAAATCTCTCGCATGGATTAACATTAGAATCTTGTCCACTTCTAATGGTATATTTATGCTGTTTTAACCTTAATTCAAGATTTTATCAGTTTGACCGTAATAAACTTTATCCCATATTTGACAAGGAATCTTACACACCCGTTAGCATTTTGGAGGGATATATTTATCAAAAGTTTTTTAACTGTATCAAGATTTTTAAATACAACTTTGATATTAAAAATTTTAACTAGAGAAGGCATATCAACCAAGTTTTCATGGTAAGGGAGAACCAACATATTTTTAGTCGAATAAGGTTGGTTGTCCCTCTTTGAATTGTAAAAAGTATTTCTATTAGTTTTAAAGGATTCATCAAGTAATTTTCTTGGGTATTGCAGATCATTAGCTTTTTCATAAATTTTGGAGATTTCATCTATGAACTCTGGACTACAAATACATAAAAACATTGATGGGAATACCGGCAGTTTAACTCTGTCTTGATATGAAGAATAATAATGTACATAGGAACAGTTATTTGTTGGTTTTCTGTAAATTTTAATTTTAAAATCATTGTTACCCTTAATAATTAAAACATCTAGGAGAGGAAATCATTTATTTTCTTCGAACTCAACAGCAAAATTTGTAAACCGAGCTAAACTATTTAACATGGAAATGGTTTATATCTATATTCTTAGGCATAATACACAAAATATTATCGACATATTTATACCACTTAGCTCTTTTAGGAAGGACTGTGTTAAACAATCTCGTTTAAAAAAAATTCCATGTATAAATTACTAAGAACAGGTGAGAGAGGATTTTCCATTGACATACCAAACTTCTGGGTGTAAATCTGGTCATTAAACACAAATTTTGCCGCAACAATACAAAGTTTAATAGATTTAATGATAGTAGGAACTGGCAATGGTAAATCGTAACAAACAAGTTCATCTGAAAAGAAAGTTAAATCATCAACTGGAACTTTTGTAAACAAGGAAGTAACATATAACTAACCATATTGAAATCATTTCAGTCAAGGTGCTTAATTTATGTACTAAATCTATGTATTTTTTAACATTAAAGTTAGATTTTTTCCCAGTGGGCTAACCATTGAACCAGCTGCTTCTAATTGTTAGCCGAATCCTGTTAGAGTCAACTGATCCAGTGATTACAAGACTGGCCTGGGAGTTTTATGACTTCCCTGCCATGGGTTCGATTCCCATCTTTTCTCTGATATCTTTGCAATCGTATTATTACGATGTCGTTGATTAGACTTCCTCTTCTTCAACGATTGTGTCTCGGTAATGTCATCCAGTGTTATGTAAGGAGACCAAGATGTATTCATGAAAATTCTAATACCCAGTCTAACAGTTTATTTGAAAAAAAAAAAAAATTGCATGCATTCGCCTAAACCTTAATGTTGGAGATACGAAACACATCCAGAGTATTATGGATGATTATGATTCCATCTTGGATGCAGCTTTCCGTCTACGTTTCTAGTTGAACTGGCTAAATGATGAGGGCAAATTAATTAAAATATAAAATAAAACGCCCTAAAAATCTGGGAATCAAGTGTTCCACCATGAGATTTTTTTCTGACCGAAGCATACTAACTGAGGGTGAGAATATTTTCAACTGTCTTGATGTAAGACGAGAACTGATGAAAATTAAGATGAAGCTCAACGATCAACTGGTCATTTTATTCCATTCAGCGTCCAACCTTAACGTGATTAATTCATTATTTCTGAGATATGATTTCAAAACTGCATTCATTGTTGAGAAATGGTTTACCAGCTAAGATATAATTTTAAATATAGGGAATACTTAGCTGATAAAAGACAGCAAATCGTCTACACAGCCGCCTCTGCAGACGAGGTCTTGAATTGTTGTCATGATTATCTCTCAATGGGCTGTAATAGATCATATTGTGTAAACAATAAATTACCCCAAGGGGGTGTTATGTCAGCATATTTCATTCGCGGATTGCTGACAAACTTACTTGTGTGGACTCAAAAGTCCGCACCTCACTGCCGACTATAGGTTGATTACAAACTCCTTGTGACTCAAGAACTGTGCAGTCCCCCATACTACAAGAAATTCGTAACCTACCTTGCTCTTGTAGCGTGAGCTATGGTGTTCTTCACACCTTCAACAGGTATGGGTGACTTGATAGAAGCTGAAGTGTCCTTGGATGTCCACGTCTTCCATAGTCTAGGAATACGTACACTGGTGCACTATGTTCCACAAGATTTGTCTTTATTGTTCACAGTCTTATCACTGAAGAAGCTGATCACACTTCTCTTAAGTGTTTATTGTGTTTTGTGAGACACTTTGTTCACACTAATGCATGGATCAGTGTTCTTTGTTGGTTACCCTGGCATCAGTGTGACTCTCGGTAGAGTCAAAAGTAATCTGACCTCACAACGCCCCACGCAGTCATTGCCCCTCGCACATAAAGGAAAAGCAGACCTAGTACCTTTTCTTCCTTGCCACTTCCTCCATGAAGCAAAGCAGAATGTTTGATTCTTGCTGTCTTAAGCATAGACAACAATGTACACTATCTTTACCATAGTAATAAAGTGGGAGCAGGATTTTCCTTAATTGTCCTGCTAAGTTAAGAGATGGACTGTCTCTTATTAAACTACACTTTGCAACACTGGACTCTTGCAAGTAGCGGCGGTCGCTTGATCACGTCGCATACTGGTACTGCATCTGGGATCAATTACTCACTGTAGCAGTAAACAAGATGCTTGCCCCTTCTGAGAGGAGTGGGCCCCTCAGGGCTGAAAGGGGCTGAAAGGGGCTGAAGGAGCTGATACCCCCCTCCTGGAGAAAATTTCTCCACATTCATTGTCTCAGAATGCATTTCCATCAAGTGGCACAGTGGAAGATTTCCTCAGTTGGGAAACAAATCCTCTGTATTAAATGAAGCTCTCTGGCTGATAAAACCTTCCAAAACCTTCTCATCCTTAAAACCAACAAGGAGGTCTTTAACGCTTAAACTGAGAGAAAACATGACTAATGTGAATATTTAGTTTTTTTTTTTTTTTTTTTTTTTTTTTAGGATGTAAAAGACAGACGAGAGTTGAATATCGACATAAACTTCATTATAGATTTTTTATACACGGTACAAAAATATTACTTAAGTTTAACGTTTTACAATTTCATGTTGGTTGCTTACTGCGTTTACAAGAAATTTAGGAAGCATTTCCTTAGCCTGAGAGTGTGTGGAAATGAAATGATCTTTGTGAGGAAGCAGTCGAGCCAGGTTTCATATGGAGTTTTAAGAGCCGGTACGATAGGACCCAGGAGACTAAAAGTGTATCTGAAGAGTGATAAGTTAAGAGGCAGGGCCATAATCAGAGAATCAACCCCTGTAACCACAAATAGGAGAGTACAATAAAGGTTAGCACGCATACACATTCGCGCGGGCAAACACACACACACACACACACACACACACACACACACACACACACACACACACACTCAATCTGTCAAAAAAGCTCGCCTTACAAATCTAAATGTGGTCTTCAGGGAATATCAAGAGAGTCTGTTTGACTGCTTGATATAGACGCATCTCAGAGTACGCAGTACCAGGATGGAACCGGAAGAAAGTGCAAAAATACGCAACAAGGCTTGATTCTAAGTTAAGGAGTATAAGTTATGAGGAGTGGCAAATGAAATTAAATCTAACGCCAGAGAATAAAAGATCCAAGGAAGATATAACATATAAAATGCTAAGGGTAGACAAAGACAGGCTGTTTGATTGGCGAGAAGCAAACTCGGAGACATAGGTAAAAAGTTAAAGGCTCAGATGAGTCTCAAATCATTGAAGGTAATGGAGCAAATAGTCAGCAGCAGAGCGACTGAGTACTTGAATGGAAGTAATTTCACAAACAGTAATCAACACTGGTGTATCTTGTCTTATTAATTTGCTTTAGATCTATGATAAGAGAGAAAAAAGAGAGAGGGGTGGATAGTTTGTATATTCTTGTGCTGCAAGAAGGCAGTTAATACTACACCTCACAAGAGAATAGAAAAAAATAACAAGAGGGACAGCCAGGAATAACAAGGAATGTATTCCGGTACACGAACGAGTACCTTAGTGTTACGCAGAAATGTAGGTTACCTGGGGGCTAGAGCCTTGTCTAAGGGTAAAGGTAAAAGTTACACACATGTCAAGCATAAACAGGCCACCCAGGGCTATCCCAGTCAAAACAGAAAGTGCTAAACAAAGTATTTATTACTTCAATGGGTTGGTTAACAGAGGGTTAGGCAGAAATCCTAGTTAGGAAAATATATCTATTTATTCAATATAACAATATATACACACTCTAGAAAACACTTTCATGTATCTTCTATCCTAAACGCCCAAACTGAGGGTACACAAGAAACAGGCGGCTGGAGGTCCAGCCACCATAACCACTAGGCCTAGTCAGCGCCAGGCCGACTCTACTCCACTCCCAACCTCATTTCTTATTTCCTCACTCATCCCACAGCACCCTGACCATGTCAGAGCCTAGGTGAACATACAGGCAAGCCATAGAAGAGCCTATGGCTTGAGTTAGCTAAACAAAAGGAGTATACAACTACAAACTTAGCTTAAATACACAGCATCTCCGACGCCAGCCTTCAAACCATGCTGACTCCACGCGATTCCTCCCAGCCATGCTTATCCCGCGTACCCAAACACCGTGGGATAATAAATACCTAGCAGGATTTCATTATAATTACAGTTAGAGTACTTTACAGTACCCCCAAATGCACATTATGAATTATAAAATTATTCTTTACAATTATAACATTCATACTATTATGACACACTTCTCCATTATATGTGCATTACAATGTCATGCAGAACCCCGCATAACACTTAGCAAAAGGAAACAGAGTGATTGTCAGGGAATAGATTTAAATATGAAGTAGAATGAAGAGCAGGTTTCTGCAAGGATCTGTTAATGATATATGTGAATGATATTCCCGATGAGACCGAGTCAAATGCATCTATGTTTGCCGATAAAAACCAGTGACAAGGAAAGACTACGAATGGATCTTGGCAAATTGCAAGTTTGATCAGAAAAATGGATACTTGAATTCTACCATAGAAATTGCAGTTACGAAGATTGGGAAGGGCAATAGACCACAGAGTATAAATTCGGGCAATTGACCTAAGAAAAA
Source organism: Cherax quadricarinatus (assembly GCF_038502225.1). Classification (NCBI taxonomy): domain Eukaryota; kingdom Metazoa; phylum Arthropoda; class Malacostraca; order Decapoda; family Parastacidae; genus Cherax; species Cherax quadricarinatus. The sequence goes on from NC_091310.1 coordinate 12,456,587, forward strand.
GACCCAGAGTATCGTGCCAGGCATATCGCTGGTGAAAACATCAAATAATAACTTACAAATAGTAAGTTCATCTGGCAAATCTAAGAATCTCGAGGAAGTCATTGAAGACAGTGTGTATCATGTCAAGACCATCGTGGAGTATGCAACACGATGAACATCAAAATGGTATACAATACCGACAGGTTGTTAGGTAAGACACATATGCAACAGTTAGACAACTTTATTCCGAAACGTTTCGCCTACACAGTAGGCTTCTTCAGTCGAATACAGAAAGTAGGCAGGAACAGTAGAGATGTGAAGACGATGTAATCAGTCCATCACCCTTAAAGTCGTAGAATTTGAGGTTGTCAGTCCCTCGGCCTGGAGAAGTTCAGTTCCATAGTCAGGAACTATCTGAAGATCAAGCGACAGTGCGGAGACTTAAATACTGTCGGAAGGAGAGGTGCAGGGTAGTAGTAGTAGTAGTAGTGAGAGGCAACTGAGAGGTCATGTCCCTCTCAGATCCAACCCTTCTCACTTGAAAAGCTTGTCCAAGGTGTTTTCTGTACCAAGATGCCACGTGTTGCAGTGTCTGACAAGATGAACATCAAAATGGTATACAATACCGACAGGTTGTTAGGTAAGACACATATGCAACAGTTAGACAACTTTATTCCGAAACGTTTCGCCTACACAGTAGGCTTCTTCAGTCGAATACAGAAAGTAGGCAGGAACAGTAGAGATGTGAAGACGATGTAATCAGTCCATCACCCTTAAAGTCGTAGAATTTGAGGTTGTCAGTCCCTCGGCCTGGAGAAGTTCAGTTCCATAGTCAGGAACTATCTGAAGATCAAGCGACAGTGCGGAGACTTAAATACTGTCGGAAGGAGAGGTGCAGGGTAGTAGTAGTAGTAGTAGTAGTGAGAGGCAACTGAGAGGTCATGTCCCTCTCAGATCCAACCCTTCTCACTTGAAAAGCTTGTCCAAGGTGTTTTCTGTACCAAGATGCCACGTGTTGCAGTGTCTGACAAGATGAACATCAAAATGGTATACAATACCGACAGGTTGTTAGGTAAGACACATATGCAACAGTTAGACAACTTTATTCCGAAACGTTTCGCCTACACAGTAGGCTTCTTCAGTCGAATACAGAAAGTAGGCAGGAACAGTAGAGATGTGAAGACGATGTAATCAGTCCATCACCCTTAAAGTCGTAGAATTTGAGGTTGTCAGTCCCTCGGCCTGGAGAAGTTCAGTTCCATAGTCAGGAACTATCTGAAGATCAAGCGACAGTGCGGAGACTTAAATACTGTCGGAAGGAGAGGTGCAGGGTAGTAGTAGTAGTAGTAGTGAGAGGCAACTGAGAGGTCATGTCCCTCTCAGATCCAACCCTTCTCACTTGAAAAGCTTGTCCAAGGTGTTTTCTGTACCAAGATGCCACGTGTTGCAGTGTCTGACAAAATGAACATCAAAATGGTATACAATACCGACAGGTTGTTAGGTAAGACAATACCTGTCGGTATTGTATACCATTTTGATGTTCATCTTGTCAGACACTGCAACACGTGGCATCTTGGTACAGAAAACACCTTGGACAAGCTTTTCAAGTGAGAAGGGTTGGATCTGAGAGGGACATGACCTCTCAGTTGCCTCTCACTACTACTACTACTACTACCCTTCACCTCTCCTTCCGACAGTATTTAAGTCTCCGCACTGTCGCTTGATCTTCAGATAGTTCCTGACTATGGAACTGAACTTCTCCAGGCCGAGGGACTGACAACCTCAAATTCTACGACTTTAAGGGTGATGGACTGATTACATCGTCTTCACATCTCTACTGTTCCTGCCTACTTTCTGTATTCGACTGAAGAAGCCTACTGTGTAGGCGAAACGTTTCGGAATAAAGTTGTCTAACTGTTGCATATGTGTCTTACCTAACAACAGTATGCAACACAAACATGGCACTCTTACCTGATAAAACATGTTAAGACTACTGAGAAAATGCAGAGGTATGCAACGAGATTGGTCCCAGAGTTAAGGGGTATGAGAGGCTAGAGGAACTGAACCTAATAACAATTTGTAGCTGAACGAGGGGAGACTTGATACAGGCATTAAAAATACTTTGGAGAATTGATAGGGTAGAAAGGGATAGACCGAGAGGCTAGACACAGGTACATGGAGGGCATAGTTGGAAGTTAAAACAACAGATGAATCAGAGGGATGTCACGAAGTACTTGGAAATATAAACACAAATGCAGTATAATGTGATCCTTTATTGACAACGTTTCACCCACACAGTGGGCTTTCTCAAGTCACACACGGATCTACCTGGGGTTGGAAGGTACGAGAGTATTTATAGTCAGAATGTTGAGGTCAGGTGAAGAATGCTGCATCTGATGATATACCGGGTGGGGTTATAGAGTCTTGGGTAGCTTGGCAGGGGTATTGGACAAGTTGTAGACCTTCTGCAGTGTTCTATGTTCTTAAGTGGGATAGCGATGAAGAAGTTTCTTGGCGAGTGGTTCAGCTATGTTATAGAAGCCATTGTTCTGGTTGAAATTGTTGGTTATAGAGATAAGCGATGATTCCAGGATTCTTCTGTATTTAGTGTTGTCTTCTGTGGCTATAAGTCTTGAGTTTCTGTAGTTAATTAAATGGTTGTGTGAATTGCGATGCTGTACACAGGCATTCCTTGTATCGTCAGTCCTGCTTGCATATTGGTGTTCTGAAATGCGTGTTTGGAGGTCTCTTGATGTTTCGCCCACATATAATTTGTTGCAGTCATTACAAGGGATTATGTATACCCCTGCAGAGGATGGAGGCTTGTCCTGTCTACTACTGGTGATGTCCTTGATGGTCGTGGTTGTGGAGGTAGATACTTGGAATGATGTTTTGGCAAAGATGTTGGAAACATGTTTGGCAATGGAGTTGTTGGGGAGGACTATGTATCTCTTCTCGGCAGTGTCTTCTCTGGGTGTGTTGAAGATGTTTAATGCCCGCCGTCTGCAGTCTCTGATGAAGTGATTAGGATAGTGGAGTTTGGAAAATACTTGTTCAATTATAGTGCATTCTTCCTCAAGGAACTCATTGCTGCAGATTCTGAGTGCACGTAGGAAGAAGCCTATAATCACACCACGTTTGGTTTTGGTGTCGTGGTGAGAGTAGAAGTGGAGAAGATCGTTTTGGTTGGTGGGTTTTCGATAGACTTTAAAACGAAGTTCGTGGTCAGCTTTGCAGAGCAGAACATCAAGGAAAGGAAGAGTGTTGTCGACTTCTTCTTCAAGTGTGAACTGGATTGAAGGCTCGACCTGGTTGAGCTTGTCTTGGAGAGCTTGAACGTTGAAGCGTTTAGGAGTTATGAGGAGAATGTCGTCAACATAACGGAGCCAGGTGACAGACGAAGGAATAATGGTGGAGAAACGTTCGGCTTCTAGATGTTCCATGTATAAGTTCGCCAGGACTGCACTGAGTGGCGAACCCATGGGTAGTCCAAAAGTCTGCTGAAAGAGGTGATTTTCGAAGGAGAAACACGTAAAGCCAACACATAGTTCAACAAGGTCGATGAAATCGCTGGCTGGAATGGGAAGATCAAGTGAATCGTCAATTTTCCTGCGCAAGAGATCGATGGCTTGTGTAGTAGGTACTTTGGTGAATAGGGAAGTCACGTCAAGGCTGGAAAGTTTCTTGTTCCTGATGTTGATGTTGCGAATGCGAATGAGAACATCACCCGAGTGTTTGAGATGTGCTGGACTGATAGTGCCCAAGAGTTTAGAGAGGTGTTTGGCGAGAATTCCTGAGAGCTGGTGGGGAGCACTGCCTATTCCCGAGGATATGGGCCTCAGTGGGATACCAGGCTTGTGAGTCTTTGGCAGGCCATACATTCTGGCAGGTCTGGGGTTGCTGGGCATAGTGTGCAGAAGTTTCTTCCCTTGTTCTGAGCCCCTCAGAATGCGGCGAGTCTTTTGAAGAAAAGTTTTAGTAAGGTTGTCCACTTGGTTAGTTGTGAGAGGTTTGTAGGTATCTGGGTCATTAAGTAGATTGAGCATTTTGTTCCTGTAATCGTCAGTGTTCATGATAACAACACCACCTCCTTTATCAGCGGTGGTGACCCTGATGGTCGTGTCTTCTGCTAAACCTTTGAGTGCATTGATGTAACGTCGAGGTATGACTGGGGAGCTGTGTGTTGAGATGGCTGCTGAGATGATGCCTTGAAGATAGCCTTTTTGGAAGTCGGAGTCATTGTGTCTGTAGTTTTTGGCGATGAAATTGAGGTCTTGTTTTGGTTTCGTAATTCCTGTTGCGAATTTGAGGCCTAAGCTGAGGGCTTCAGTTTCTGTGGTTGACAGTGGACGAGATGAAAGATTTTGAATAATTTCAGGTCTTCCTAAACTTTTCCAATTCGTCTGTCACCTGGCTCCGTTATGTTGACGACATTCTCCTCATAACTCCTAAACGCTTCAACGTTCAAGCTCTCCAAGACAAGCTCAACCAGGTCGAGCCTTCAATCCAGTTCACACTTGAAGAAGAAGTCGACAACACTCTTCCTTTCCTTGATGTTCTGCTCTGCAAAGCTGACCACGAACTTCGTTTTAAAGTCTATCGAAAACCCACCAACCAAAACGATCTTCTCCACTTCTACTCTCACCACGACACCAAAACCAAACGTGGTGTGATTATAGGCTTCTTCCTACGTGCACTCAGAATCTGCAGCAATGAGTTCCTTGAGGAAGAATGCACTATAATTGAACAAGTATTTTCCAAACTCCACTATCCTAATCACTTCATCAGAGACTGCAGACGGCGGGCATTAAACATCTTCAACACACCCAGAGAAGACACTGCCGAGAAGAGATACATAGTCCTCCCCAACAACTCCATTGCCAAACATGTTTCCAACATCTTTGCCAAAACATCATCAGTTTTGGGCCCTCTCTTGTTCATAATTTACATTAATGACCTTGATGAAGGGATTACTAGTGACATGAGTAAGTTTGCTGATGATACAAAGATAGGCCGTATAATTCACTCTGAGGAGGATATCAATGAACTCCAGGACGATTTGAACAAATTAATGTCTTGGTCTGAGAAATGGCAGATGAAGTTTAATGTGGATAAGTGTAAGGTACTTGCCCTTGGTAATGAAAATAACCCTCGAAGCTATAATCTAGGTGAAGTAGAGCTTGGTCATACAGAATGTGAAAAAGACTTGGGAGTCATGGTAAGCAGAAATCTAAAGCCAAGACAGCAGTGCCTCAGTGTGCGCAACAAGGCCAACAGATTACTTGGATTTATCTCAAGAAGTATAAGTAACAGAAGTCCAAAAGTTATTTTACAGCTCTATACATCACTAGTGAGGCCTCATTTAGATTATGCTGCTCAGTTTTGGTCCCCTTACTACAGGATGGACATAGACTCATTAGAGAACATACAGAGAAGAATGACTAAAATGATTTACTGTGTAAGGAACCTCCCGTATGAAGATAGACTTAAAGCCTTAAATCTCCACTCTCTGGAGAGGCGTAGAATGAGGGGAGATATCATTGAAGTGTACTTAGCTCTGTGAAGACCTGTTTGTGTGCTCTTGAGTGCTGACCTGTACTTAACTCTGTGAAGAAGTGTCTTGTTTGCTCCCGTGGACTGAACCAAGATGCCCTCCATCGAGCAACTCTACCAGCAACTTAAGGAAGAGTTGAAGGCAGCGAAGATAGAGATACGGCGATTGACCGAGGAAAACAAGAGGATTCGTAGTAGTCCTCCTGTTTCGAGTCTTCAGGTCAAGAAGGGATCGTGGTCAGTGGCTGGACAGCAGGGGACGACGAAGCTGACGATCAAGAAGACGAATGGAAAGCCAGAAACGATGAAGAAGAAAGAGACTGCTGTGGAAACTCCCGTGGAAACCTCCAACGCATTCTCGGTGCTACCCGACGAATGTGAGTCTACTACTGGGATCGTCACGACGAACGACAAGGAAGGTAAGAATATTGTTGTTGTTGGGGATAGCCAGGTTAGATACATGGATAGGGCATTCTGCTTGAAGGACAGGAATAGGAGACAAAGGGTATGCTTACCTGGGGCTGGGATGGAGGACATTGTTAGCCGGCTTGACAACATCATGAACGGTAATGGGATCAATCCTATTATTTGCCTCAGTGCTGGAGGCAATGATGTAGGCAAGCGTAGAAGTGAGGATTTAGTTAGAAAGTTCAGGACAGCTATAGACATGATTAGGAAGAAGGGGGGGCGCCCTGTTATATGTGGCATTTTGCCAAGAAGATGTGTTGGTAATGAATGGTTGTCCAGAGCAATTGGTATTAATTGTTGGCTGGATAAACACTGTAAGGATAATGCAGTACCATTCATTGACAACTGGGACAACTTCTATGGCCGAAATGACATGTATGCCAGGGATGGGGTTCACTTATCCAGGGCAGGTGTGGGTTTTCTTGCTAACTCAGTTGAGGGGGTTGTTAGGACTTTAAACTAGGATTAGTTAGAGGTATGGGTTTAAAAATGATTAATAATGAGTATGGATATATTGACTTATGCTCTGATATTAAGAATCTTTATAGTAACTGTCATGGAGTAACTCTGGGTAATGATAATTTCAGAAATTGTGTAAAAACAAAGATGAATATGAAAAATGTGCAGAAGAAAAAACATATGATGGTATTTTATGCTAACAGTCGAAGTGCAAGAAATAAAATTAATGAACTACGTTTGGTAGCATGTGCTGGGAACTTTGATATCATTGCATTAACTGAAACGTGGTATGATTTAAAGAGTCGGGATATGACTACTGAGTGTAATATTCAGGGATTTAAGTTATTCAATGTGGATAGATGTAATGGGAAGGGGGGAGGAGTTGCATTGTATGTTCGTGAAAATATTAATTGTTGCATAAAAAAAAGGTATAAAAATAGATGGAGCAGTAACAGAGTCTGTTTGGGTAGAGTTCGTGGAGGGTCAAGAAAAACTAATTCTAGGTGTAATATACCGACCTCCAGGCTTGGATCACGATAGAGGGAGACTTCTTTGGGACGAAATTGTTAGGGCTTCTGGACACAGTAACGTAGTCATAGTAGGGGATTTTAACTTTAGCCAAATTGACTGGAATTCTTTGACAGGTAATCTAGAGTCCAGTGACTTCATGGAAACAGTTCAGGACTGTTTTCTGAAACAGAGTGTAACTGAACCTACCAGGGGTAATAATTTGCTAGACCTAGTCTTGTCAAATAAGGAAACACTAGTGAATAATCTGGAGATCACTGAAGAGCTTGGCGCAAGTGATCACAAATCCATCACCTTTAGCATTAATTGGGAATGCAAGAATAATGATAATACAGTAAAAATCCCCGATTTTCGTTCTGCCGATTATAATGGACTTAGGGAACATCTGTCTAATCTTGATTGGGGTTATCTAGCTAATGATTTTATTGACGATAATCATACTTATGAATATGAAGGGATCTGCTTTTATGATTGTTTTCTTAATAATGTACACAGTGCCCAGAGTATATACATTCCCCAGAGAGAAATTAGGTCTAATAATAACGATCCCAAATGGGTTAACAGGAGGTTAAAGCATCTATTAGGGGAGAAAAGGGGAATTTATAGGCGCATCAGAAGAGGAGAGGTTAACCTTACTGACCAATATGTTCAGCTTAAAAGAGAAGTAAAAAAGGCGATTAGAAAGGCTAAACGTGACTATGAAATTAGAGTCGCTAATGAATCAAAGACTAATCCAAAGGGGTTCTTTCAAGTGTATAGGACGAAGGTGAAGGAAAAAGTAGGACCTCTGAAATCTGGGAATGGACAGCTGACGGATAATGAACTGGAAATGTGTTCCTTATTTAATGACTATTTTTTGTCAGTTTTTACACAGGAAGATGTAAATGAGATTCCAGTAATTAACAATTATTTAGTTCCTGATGAATTTAAGTTAACTAATATTACTGTCACGAGGGACATGGTTATTAAACAGATAGACAAACTGAAACAAAATAAGTCCCCTGGACCCGATGAGTTGTTTTCAAGGGTACTTAAGGAATGCAAGATGGAGCTTAGTCAGCCATTAACGAGTGTATTCAATGCGTCCATCCTTACCAGTGTTGTGCCAGAGATGTGGAAGATGGCCAATGTGGTTCCTATATTCAAATCAGGGGATAAGTCCACTCCTTCAAATTACCGTCCAATAAGCCTGACATCTATAGTGGGCAAGTTATTAGAATCAATTATAGCTGACATTATCAGAAGTCACCTTGAAGAGCATAACTTGATAAATGAATCTCAGCATGGATTCACGAGAGGTCGTTCCTGCCTGACAAACTTACTGACGTTCTTCAATAGAACATTTGAGGCAGTTGACAGTGATAAGGAATATGATA
>NC_091310.1:12465049-12472549 GCF_038502225.1 Cherax quadricarinatus
AAGACAAAATGTGTGTACGGCTCCTGTAGTCTCTGATGAAATGACGAGGATTGTGAAGTTTAAACAATTTGTTCTCGGAAAGAGCATTCTTTCAGCAATTCAATGAAGCGGATACACACCACGATGTTTAGACGTCGTGGTGCGAGGAGACATGGAGATCATGTTTACTGGTAGGTTTGCGGAGACTTTGAAAAGTAGTTGATCAGATTTGCTGAGAACATCGAGGAAAAAAGGTGAAGTACTGTCGACTTCATCATCAGAAGTGAATTGGATAGAGGCTCGATCTGATCGAGCTCGTGTTGAAGTGAGGGACAAAGAATGATCTAGGAGTTATGAGAATTTCGTCAACATAAGGAAGCCAGGTGAACGAGGAGGGAATAATAAAGGTATCTAACGATACTTGAGGACAGAAGAGACAAGGAAGACAGACTGACACTAGAAAAACTGTATTTGTGGATACAGCTGACAGACGGGGCTATTAGGAAGATTCGCTTTAGTCTGAGTGTTCGGGAAGTGGACTGATTCGATGGAGTTGGGGAAGCAGCCTTCATATCAGGTACAATAGAATACACGTGGTTAGAATGAGTGAATCGCTTAAGTGGCAAGTTGAGAGGTGGTGCCTAGAGCTAAGCATCAATTTCAGCTTATCCAGGTAATGACAAGTAATGACTTCGGTCTAGATGGGTCTATGGTACAAGATTGAACACAACACTTATGGGTGGGTAGATTGCCTTTCCCAGGGAAACAGGATGACGTAGACAGTACCACAGGAGAACAGTATTCAGAATGAAACAGACAATTAGCCTAGAGACACAAAATTTCTTTCAGTGAGAAATTTAACTTGATAAAGGTAACTGAGGACCTACCAGAGGTTGATTTTCGGACTGATTCTTAATAGGTGTGCCATAAGCCTTTCAGAGAGTTTGTTGAGATAATACAGGTCTTCATTACGGATGTCAAATGAATACTAAGTCATCTAAATATACCTTTGTTTCCTTTATTCATATAAAAGTGGTGTGAATAAGTTTTTTAAATGTTACTGGTGCATAGTGCACCAATAACATTTAGTTAGTGTACTGTTAATTATTAAGTGTACTATTAATGGCTCATTGGGCATCCCTTAAGGAAGTCGAGTTTAGAGACAAACTTTGCTGTACCGACAGTATGCACTGTACCTGTGTGGAACTGGATACTATCAGGCACTGAAACTTAATTCACTTATCGGCAGTCCACACACATGCGAACTCTGTAATAGGGTTTCTTCACGAGGTTACAGAGCGAAGTTCACACTTAGTTTCCATAACAGCCCCATCCTCAAGTTGAAAGTTGATCTTCTGTTGTAGTAGTTTTAGCTTTTCAGAAGCTTTGTGCAGAGACAGTTTAATTGGTTCACCTGTGCCTACTTCCACATCATGAAAACAAAAGGCACTTCAGGAATATCCGAAATGTGGTTGGGATAAGCTTGTAGCAGGGTTATATCAACCATAAACCATACCCCCGGCCGGGATTGAACCCGCGGTCATAGTCTCAAAACTCCAGCCCGTCAACCATTTGCGCTGTCAGTCTTCGTGGATCGTTCAGTAGTTATGAATTGGACTGTTTAATTTTAATTGCACTACTTGTTAGTCCAGGTTCCTAAAACATTTTGATCACATTTATGTGGTAGATCTTACCACCCAAAAGTACTGTGAAGAGGGACCAAGTAATTAAGGTCACATTTCGTCTCGATACCTGCGTACGGCCAACAAAGTGCGGCTTCAAAGAACCACGACACACACACACACACACACACACACACACACACACACACACACACACACACACACACACACACACACACACACACGCGCGCGCGCGCGCACGCACGCAAACACTCTCTCAATCTTAAAAAAAAACGGGATTTTGCTGCATTTCATACCTCTGTTTCATATGATCGAGAGCTTTCTTAAGGTTGTCTTTGGAAATCTGTCACAACTGTAGCCGTAACTTAGTCATGAAGGTCATTGTCCCCTTGTCCCCTTCATCACGTCCTTTTTGAGGACGTGCAAATGTCCTCTCACATTGTTTCCAAACATCATCTTGAAGGTGCAGTAACCGGTGGACTCAACAGTTTCTCTCACTGTGAAGAGCAACAAGTTGAAGATTGAGACACTTATGCAAAATATGGGAACCTTTTTTAAGGAAACGTTTCGCCACACAGTGGCTTCATCAGTCCAATACTTGTCCAACATTTGGACGAAGACCTACTTACACTAGTGGATAGTTCCACTGTGATCCCGCTTCCTCCTACTTCTACTCCCCTCAGTACAGTATATAAGCCACTTCAGCCATATGGTGTACTTTCTACAAGAGTGATGGACTGAACACATTGATTCCAGGCTGAGGGACTGATTACCTCAAACTCATCCTCTTACCCCATTCTGCTTTGTCTTGGAATGATGAAGCCACTGTGTGGTGAAACGATTCCTTAATAAAGATTCCCATGCTTCGTAAGTGTCTCAGTCTTCAACTTGTCGGTTTTCAAAACCATTTAGTACAAGAACAACAAGGATGAGGACTCGTCTCTGTTTGAATGAAAATGCAGGCAGTAATTTCTTATGATTTATTATTAACATTAATTACAGTTCGATGGAACCTTTCAAGCCCATTCTGAGTGATAAGTCTCTGAGAAGGATTACTTTATGCTCAGATGGCTCAAAATTTCACGGAAGAACTTAGTGCTTTGGTCACTATGAATAAAGCGTGGAATTCCTGCTTGGAAATACCCTTTACGAGGACTTCAAGGATATATTATGTAGAAGAAATGGTGCATAAGTGCATTGCCTCTGGATATCTAGTTGTCTTGTGAAAAAAAGTAAAAATGAACTGATAATCTGAATTGGCTTTTCGTTGAGGCCCGACACGGTGTATTCTTATGTCAACAAAAGGTACCCCACATGACGGCAAAGAAACAAAGGCGCGAGTTTAATATGATGCCGTAGCTTAGTGACCAGTTGGCAGCCGTAGTAGACATTGATGTATTTCATGATGTCCAGTCTCAAGCCTAGCCAACATAAATACTTAGCTATCCTGAAATGACAAGGTTGCCCGTAATATAAGTACTAAGTACTATTCCGATTTTTTTTTAGGTACTATTAGTCTAGTACAGCAACCGTTAATCCCTTTACCCATGAAATTTTTTTTCTTCCTAGGTATTCCTTTCATGTTAAAGTAACACCAATGGAGATTTCTATCTTCTGCTTTAGATACAGACAAATTTATAGTCAGGGAAACGTCTGCTTTTTCCCCTGAAAGTTGCTCCATCAGCAATGAATCGGGAACACCTGCGAGTCATGCCACCTAGAAGTAGGCAGGCTTGACCATGAAAGTTTCACTGAAATTTCAGGGTTACTGGGCAGCTGTCATCGCAAGAGGAATTATCGAGCCCAAGGTAAAGTGAGCATCCTCACCAGATCCTTCCCTTGGACACTGTCCGTGTTACAGCCATAACTGGAACTAGTTTGATTGTAGAACTATCGTTGTCTATTCCTGGATCATGACAGTCTGGAAGCAAGGACTTTATTGTCAAAAACGTAGTAATGTTTTTTTTTATGTGAAATTCCCTTTATACTCCTACCTTCAAACAACCCTCAAAAATCCTCTGTAGCAGGAGGGAAATTAATGCCTAACCGTGTGTCTCTAACAACACTTTTTTGCTTGAGGTAACTTGATAAGTTGAAAATACCCATTCTTCAACATAGAACGGTTAACTCTGGTATCTCTAAAGGTAGCCAAAGTCAGACTGACTGGGATCTCGTAATGAGAACTTACCTTCACTATAAAAAATAAGACATTCATTCTTCCACCTCATCCCGAGAAACAGGAGTGTGTTATAAGAGAAATATTACCTAAAGGCTCCTGATTATTGGAATTACCATTTTTTGAGTTTGAAAAAGTACGTGTCAATTAAGACACTTGGCTGTTCCATGTACGTGCGATGTTGTTCACCCCATGGCATCATATATATACTGTTTCTTTACTTCACCTAGAGAACCTTTCTCTCTGTGCCCTTTATCACCAGAGTTCTGTCGGGAAGATGATTTAGTGTCATATCGGTCAGATAGCGATTGGTTTGAAACATCTGCCAATTTAATCATTTCAATGACTGAGGTACAAACGTGGTGTACAGCCATCTGGACAAACTTCCATCTACATTTTATCACTAAAGTTAGGAAAACCTGCTGCCTTGTATTATTTGGAGATGATTTTAGATTGCTGTCTAGCGAAATCCATTTAAGACTGCACAGGTTGAAGCCTCTGCAGCCTAAACTCAAGTCTAAGGTATATTTAGCTGGTATTCTCTACATTACATTAAGAATATTAGACTTCAAAATGCTGTACTTTATCACACAAGTTAGTAATACGCTTTCTCATACAGTGCCGGGTAAAAAATTGTCGTCCAGTGCTCGATAAACCACTGCAAAGCTTGGGCCTGATTCTCGAAAGAATCGAAAAATCGCTCAGGTTCTGCTGTATAAAAACGTGGTACTAACGACAATGATATTTGTGCAATAAGTCTCTCCTCACAGTAACAAAGAAGGGCAAAGAAGACGCTAGAAGGAGTATAGGCTAGGTGGCCAAAGACTGCAAACCTCTCTCAAGGAGGAAGATCTTGAGGTGAGTATAACACCGAGAACGTCTCCGGAAGCACACTCCAACCACATAACTGCTGCAGCATATGGGAGCCTGGCAAATCTGAGAACAGTGTTCCGATACCTTAGTAAGGAATCGTGTACGTCTGGCCCATACTGGAGTATGCAGCACCTGTTTGGAACCTACACTTGATCAAGCACGTCAAGAAATTAGAGAAAGTGCAAAGTTTTGCTACAAAGTTAGTTCCAGAGCTAAGGAGAATGTCCTATGAAGAAAGGTTAAGGGAAATCGGACTGACGACACTGGAGGACAGGAGGGTTAGGGGAGACATGATAATGACATACAAAATACTGCGTGGAATAGACAAGGTGGACAGACAGGATGTTTCAGAGAGGGGACACAGAAACAAAGGGTCACAATTGGAAGTTGAAGACGCAGATGAGTTCAAGGGATGTTAGGAAGTATTTCTTCAGTCAAAGTAGTCACGAAGTGGAATAGCCAAATAAGTGAGGTAGTGGAGGCAGGAACCATACATAGCTTTAAGATGAGGTATGATAAAGCTCATGAAGCAGGGAGAGAGAGGACCTAGTAGCACTCGGTGAAGAGGCGGGGCCAGGAGCTGAGTCTCGAACCCTGCAACCACAATTAGGTAAGTACAATTAGGCGAGTATAAACACACACAAACGCGCGCGCGCACACGCAAAAACACACACACACACACACACACACACACACACACACACACACACACACACACACACACACACACACACACACACACACACACACAACCACACACACACACACAACCACACACACACACACAACCACACACACACACACACACAACCACACACACACACACTAAGAGCTAAGGAGCTAAGACTCGACCCCTGCAACCACAAATAGGTGAGTACACACACACACACACAACCACACACACACACACACACACACACACACACACACACACAACCACACACACACACACACACACACACACACACACACAACCACACACACACACACACACACACACCACACACCACACACCACATACACATACACACGCACACACACACATACATTCACACACACACTTATACACACATACACACACACCACACACATACACCACACGCATACACCACACACATACACCACACGCATACACCACAAGCATACACCACACGCATACACCACACACATACACCACACACACACGCGTGCACACACACACACACACACACACACACACACACACCATTTTAAGAAAGGAAACAGAAACGAGGCACTAAACTACAGACCTGTGTCTCTGACATGTATAGTATGCAAAGTCTTGGAGAAGATTATCAGGAGGAGAGTGGTGGAACGGAACAAGATTATAAATGAAAACCAGCATGGGTTCATGGAAGGCAAATCCTGTGTCACAAACCTTCTGGAGTTTTATAACAAGGTAACAGAAGTAAGACACGAGAGAGAGGGGTGGGTTGATGGCATTTTCCTGGACTGCAGGAAGGCCTTTGACACAGTTCCTCGCAAGAGATTAGTGCAGAAGCTGGAGGATCAGGCGCATATAACAGGGAGGGCACTGCAGTGGATCAGGGAATACCTGACAGGGAGGCAACAACGAGTCATGGTACGTGAAGAGGTACCACAGTGGGCGCCTGTGACGAGCGGGATCCCACAGGGGTCAGTTCTAGGACCAGTGCTATTTTTTATATATGCGAACGACATAATGGAAGGAATAGACTCTGAAGTGTCCCTATTCGCAGATAATGTGAAGCTGATGAGAAGAATTAAATCGGATGAGGATGAGGCAGGACTGCAAAGAGACCTGGACAGGCTGGACACGTGGTCCAGAAACTGGCTTCTCGAATTCAACCCTGCCAAATGCAAAGTCATGAAGATTGGGGAGGGGCAAAGAAGACCGCAGACAGAGTATAGGCTGGTGGACAAAGACTACAGACCTCACTCAGGGAGAAAGATCTTGGGGAGACCCTAACACCGAGCACGTCACCGGAGGCACACAACAACCAAATAACTGCTGCAGCATATGGGCGCCTGGCAAACCTGAGAACAGCGTTCCGATACCTTAATAAGGAATCGTTCAAGACACTGTACACTGTGTATGTTAGGCCCATACTAGAATATGCAGCACCAGTCTGGAACTCACACCTGGTCAAGCACGTCAAGAAGTTAGAGAAAGTACAAAGGTTTGCAACAAGGCTAGTTCCAGAGTTCAGTGGAATGTCGTAAGAGGAAAGGTTGAGGGAAATCGAACTGACTACACTGGAGGATAGAAGGGTCAGGGGAAACATGATAACGACATACAAGACACTGCGGGGAATAGACAAGGTGGACAGAGACAGGATGTTCCAGAGAGGGGACACAGAAACAAGGGGTCAAAATTGGAAGCAGAAGCCTCAGACGAGTCAAAGGGAGGTTAGGAAGCATTTCTTCAGTCATAGAGTCGTCAGGAAGTGGAATAGCCTAGAAAGTGAAGTAGTGGAGGCAGGAACCATACATAGTTTTAAGAAGAGGTATGACAGCTCAGGAAGCAGAGAGGGAGAGGACCTAGTAGCGATCAGTGAAGAGGCGTGGCCAGGAGCTTAGTCTCGACCCCTGCAACCAAAATTAGGTGAGTAAAATTAGGCGAGTACACACACACACACACACACACACACACACACACACACACGCACGCAAACACACGCAAACACACACACACGCAAACACACACACACACACACACACACACACACACACACTCACACTCATATACAACAGGCCTAGTGTCTAATCAGTATGTGCCTAGGACAAAATGGTATCTAGCACACAGACACACACACACACACACTCACACAC
>NC_091310.1:12477549-12600049 GCF_038502225.1 Cherax quadricarinatus
CCTTCCGACAGTATTTAAGTCTCCGCACTGTCGCTTGATCTTCAGATAGTTCCTGACTATGGAACTGACCTTCTCCAGGCTGAGGGACTGACAACCTCAAATTCTACGACTACAAGGGTGATGGACTGATTACATCGTCTTCACATCTCTGCTGTTCCTGCCTACTTTCTGTATTCGACTGAAGAAGCCTACTGTGTAGGCGAAACGTTTCGGAATTAAGTTGTCTAACTGTTGTATATGTGTCTTACCTAACAATAATGTTCTTGCAGAAGATCGATGGTTAATCATATTTGCTGGTGAATTTTATCAGGAGAATATTTAAAGTGAAATAGTTTTGAATTACCAGTGAAAGTGTTTAGTAAACTACAGGTGAGTAAGGTAAACTTCACTGGTATATGTATGGGAATTTATAGGGAATATGCAAGGCGAACTACATGTGAAGGGGTGACGTGAAGTGCCGGTGAAGTGGCGACGTGAAGTGCCGGTGAAGTGGCGACGTGAAGTGCAGGTGAAGTGGCGACGTGAAGTGCAGGTGAAGGGGCGACGTGAAGTGCCGGTGAAGTGGCGACGTGAAGTGCCGGTGAAGTGGCGACGTGAAGTGCAGGTGAAGGGGTGACGTGAAGTGCAGGTGAAGGGGTGACGTGAAGTGCAGGTGAAGGGGTGACGTGAAGTGCAGGTGAAGGGGTGACGTGAAGTGCAGGTGAAGGGGTGACGTGAAGTGCAGGTGAAGGGGTGACGTGAAGTGCAGGTGAAGGGGTGACGTGAAGTGCAGGTGAAGGGGTGACGTGAAGTGCAGGTATAAAGTACCCTACAGGTGAGGGCTTAAGGTGCCCTGCAGGTGAGGGTACAAGGTGCCCTGCAGGTGAGGGTACAAGGTGCCCTGCAGGTGAGGGTACATGGTGCCCTGCAGATGAGGGTACATGGTGCCCTGCAGATGAGGGTACATGGTGCCCTGCAGGTGAGGGTACAAGGTGCCCTGCAGGTGAGGGTACATGGTGCCCTGCAGGTGAGGGTACAAGGTGCCCTGCAGGTGAGGGTACAAGGTGCCCTGCAGGTGAGGGTACAAGGTGCCCTGCAAGTAGGGTACAAGGTGCCCTGCAGGTGAGGGTACAAGGTGCCCTGCAAGTGAGGGCTTAAGGTGCCCTGCAAGTGAGGGCTTAAGGTGCCCTGCAGGTGAGGGCTTGAGGTGCCCTGCAGGTGAGGGTTTGAGGTGCCATGCAGGTGAGGGTTTGAGGTGCCCTGCACGTGAGGGTATAAGGTGCCCTGCGCTTGAGGGTGTAAGGTGCCTTGCAGGTGAGGGTTTAAGGTGTCCTGCAGGTGAGGGCACAAGGTTCCCTGCAAGTGATGGTATAAGGTAGGGCACCAACAGGTGAAGGTACAAGGTAGGGTGCCTACAGGTGAAGGTACACAGATTCGCGACCTCAACTTTGAAGAACTGTTATGGACAGTTAAATCGTATGTTTTAATTTGTTATTCAAGATAAATATTACATATTAAATTTTATTTATCATTGAAAATGTTTATATAGGGAGAATAAGCGTGTTTAACTTTTAAGAGAGTAGCTTCTCAGTAATATATATCTGACAGTGATTTTGAAACTAGTTTCAAGAAAATGGGAACAAATTTTGTGATTTCTAACTGTTGCATTGAATACAAATTGTCATTCCCAGTATTATTTAAAATCTTCGACTTGCTGAAATTCAAGAAAATCTGTTTTTGCTTGTACATGCAACTGGAGCCAAATAAATGTACATAAATATGAACCTTTCAGAAATTAAGTAAAATATGTACAAGTAATGAAAATAAAGTTGTTTACTGTCCTCAGAAGACATACCAGAATAATTGATGAGCAGTTGAACAATGCTGAACAGTGTTGATTAATTATAACATATCTGGTCTCCATAATATTCTCTATATTTGAGTGATTATTACACAGAAATTTTTAATTGATACGGTAAGGTTAAAAATATTAATGAATTAAAAAAAACTAGATAGCAGTGTTTGGTTTATAACGGTGAAGAAAATACACACTTTGAAGAACAAGCTTTTAATGAGGCTTGTGTTCATCTGTATTCAAATTCTGACATGGTTATTGTTGTTACTCTTGGTTTGTGGTACTGTGCTCTTCATTCTCTCACTCTGCTGCCAAAATTATCTCGTATCAAAAAAAAAAAAATTTTCTCCTACACTTAAGGGTGAGGCTGAGAGTTGTCAACCAGAAAAATAGTGTTTCATCTGGGAAGTTAACTTTTCAGAATTGCCCTCCACAAGAAGCACCGATATTAGGAAGCAAGTATTACAGTTTCAATATTTACAAGCGGTGTAATTAAAGGAAAGGACTGGTATGTCTGTGCCGTGTAAATACGTGTGCCCAGGATGGCTCGAAACGTGGTCCAAGCAGATGATAAAAAGTTCTTATACAGTCAGGCTATAATGTAGAGGCAATTAGTTTTTAATTAGTTTGTACTGTGTGTGTTTCAAAATTATTAAGTTTCTTAGTTAAGGCTTCTTCTTGATTTTATATATACTACAGCGTCTTGTTCTTTGTATATTTGATGTCACTATATATTACAACATGTCCTTTGTATTTCTAGTGAATATATGTATAATAGTTTTGTGTCTTATGTTACTATATAATTTAAGTTCATTTGTATTTCTTTTGGTACAATGTATGACAGTTATATTATTAATAATCCTGATGTAACAGTGTTATACCATTATCTTTGAATCTGGTGTTGCTATGTATAACGTAAGATAATTTGTAGTTTTGGTATTGCAATGATAGTGATTCAAATTAGGGTGTTATTTTAATTACAAGGCAAGTGAGTATATCCGGGCATGGAAAATGAAAAATTAATATATGTATTACTGGAAGTGTAAATTGGAACTTATTAGCAAAAAACAAAACAAGTAAATTCGTTTTTACAGGTAAATATTTCTATTCCATTATCTGATGCAAGTGTCTCATTCTTCAACTATTTCTTTGTTTATAACACCATCCACGTTGCTTCCTTATCGTTCTTGTCATAATTCTTTCCAAAAATCAGTAAATGCAACTCGCTGTTTCACTTCTTTATATAAGTATCACAAAGAGACCACATTTTCGGGTTGCATATTTTCAAGAGGTTTCAGCTTCTCATGAAACCTTATTATATTGAGATAATTGTCTACAACGGAGTAATAAGTCTTGGAAGTTTTCCATTAGATTTATAGGTTAGTTGTAAACTATTCCAAATGTTCTATATGACATTTTCCTTTATGTAAGTATTGATCAGATAAGAGCTTCAATTTAAACACTGTATCCACTAAATTCATTCAACATTAACTGCTACCATAACCCTCTCGGCCACAGTTCTACTTTAAACACTGCCTTATAAGAACATAGTATAAAAGAGCACTGAAGCAGGTCTACTGACCCATGCTAAACATTTTGAAATTACACCAAATCATGTACTTGCCTAACGTATTTTTAAAGTTACTCTAGGTTGTAGGTTCAATGAATACTCGGGAGTTTGTTCCACACATCCACAACTCTATTACCAAACCAATGCTTTCATATATTTACATTTCCTTTAATTATTCGTTTTCCATTTATACGCCTCAATCATATTCCCCCTAATTCTACGCCTTTCTAGAGAGAGCAGATTCTGAACCCAGTCTATCCTTGTAGGAAAGATTTCTGATTCTTGGGATCAGCTTTGTATTCCTTTTCCGTAGGTTTCCCAGAACAATTATATCCATTTTGTAATACGGTGACCGGAACTGTGCAGCATAATAACAAAAAAAGGCACAATACCGTGACTGGAACGATACACAAATAACCCGCACATAGAAGAGAGGAGCTTACGACGACGTTTGTAAATGGTCCAAGTCGGACCGAAACGTCGTCGTAAGCTCCTCTCTTCTATGTGCGGGTTATTTGTGTGTGCAGCATAATCTAAATGAGACCTAACCTACCATAAACAGTTGAATAACCTGAGGACTCTTGTTATTTATACTTCTTGATATGAAGCCAGAAATACTATTCACTTTATTGCGAACACTTACGCACTACTGTGTTGTTTTTAGATTACTGCTAACCAGAACTCTTAAATCATTTTCACATTCAGAGTGATATCTTCATTTAGTTAATAACCGTCATTATGTTCCTTTCCAAGACTTAGAACTTTGCATTTGTCTATATTAAACTGTATCTGCCACTTCAGTCTATTCAGATCTTCCTGTAACGTTCTACTATTCTAGTCAGAATTAATCCAATATCCTGTTTTGGTGTCATCTGCAAACTTTAATTATTCCATGATCGAAGTCGCTTATATATATCGTGAATAAGAAAGGGCCCAACATAGATCCCTGTGGAACACCGCATGTGACGCATCCTTACTCTGATTTACCCCCATTTATGCAAACTCTCTGTTGCCTCTCCGTTAACCGCGCCTCTTTCCAGGAAAATAATTTCTTCTATTCCTTGTGCCTTTACTTTCTTCAATCTCCGATGTGGAACTCTATCAAAAGCTTTACCAAAGTCCACATTCGCAATGTCATATTCATTACCATTATTATCATCCTCCTCATAGCACTTATCTGGCACTACGCCAGTTTGTAGTGATAGGTTGAAAAGACTAACCAATGATTTGCTAAGTCCCTCCTTGCCTTCTTTTATAACCCTTAAAAACAGTTCATCAGGGCCCGGGGATTTGATGGGTTTCAATCTGTTTGTGAGCAATACCACTAATAACTTTGTGCATAACTAATTTTCATCTCTGTTTACATTTTTTCTTTTTTTTTTTTTTTAATTTCTCTGAGAGAAAATAAGGAAATAAGTGTTGAAGGTTGAGCACATTTCTTTGTCACTGTCAGTGAGCTGACGTGAGTCAGTTTTAACTTCATAATCACGTTTGGCTTTTTTTTATTTCACTTTTAAATTATATATTGATCTCTTAAGTGCTCTTTTGACATATGAGATGTTTTAACCTACCGTTTATCCAATTAGGTTATATTCTGTGTTATGAATAATATAAATATATATGCAGTATGAAACAAATAGAGGTCTGAAATTTTCATTAAGTAGTCACTCCTTGGTGGGCTAGTTGGCCTCTATAGGTAATCGAAGGGTCGTGGAAGTCCAAGCGGATGTTATTACAGAGGGCAGTTTTTGTGTGTCCTCTGTAATACCATGTTCCTTATTATATTAATATTAGAACACTTGTGTTCTAATTTTATATTTGGACAAAGTTTCTTTGGGAGGCGAAAGTGCTGACCTTGGGGAAGGGTGAATATCTGTGGGGACACGGATGGACGCTTGAAGTCATGAACCTCAGCGAGGCAACAACATAGGAACTCGCTGATCTTAGGAAAGTGGAGAATGGAAGACTTCCGGTCTGCAGACGGCTGGATTCCTGGACACATGAACCTATGGAAGGCAGAAGGCTGCAAGCAAGAGAAGTAGTCAGAGAGGCGATGCTGACCCTAGGAATGTGAGGAAGAGGAGACATCCGGGGACGCACGGATGGGCTTCTGGACACAGTCTGGAAAAAGGCGAAGATACCGCTTGTTGAGGTTGACCTTGGGAAAGTGGAGAATGGAGAGTATCTGAGGGGACACGGATGAACCCCTGGACGCATGGATCTGGGGAAAGCATCGAAAATGCAGTAAATTGGTAGGTGGACCTTAAAGACGAACCACTGGTCTCCACGTGGCAGGGTCTGGTAACTCAAAGATAACTCTGAGGCTAACAGTGCTCGTAGAGTGAAAGAAAATAATATATATTTTTATGAATATATATTTTCAAGGTCTACTGGCCAGGTTGTTAGAGGGACCGCTGGAATTCTTTTGGGTAGTAGGCTGTTAGACAGCAGCTGCCCAGGGAGGTACTACCGTACTGCCAAGTGAGTGTAAAACGAAAACCTGTAATTGTTGTACATGACTGTAGGATTGCTGGTGCCTTCTTTCTGTCTCATAAACTTGCAAGATTTCAGGTACGTCTTGCTAATTCTACTTACACTTAGGTCACACTACACATACATGTACACGTTTATGTATACAAAATCATCTGAGTTTTCTTTGGGTTTGTCTTAATACTTCTTGTTATTACTTCTCTTTTCATGCCCATGGGGAAGTGGAATAAGAATCTTTCCTCCATATGACATGCGTGTTGTAATAGTGAACTAAAATTTCGGGAACAATGGGCTAATAGAAACCCCTTTTCCCGTAAAGCTTACTAAAATGAAAAAGAAAACCGACAAAGTGGGATGCTTGAATGTGCGTGGATGTAGTGCGAATGGTAAGAAAGATGATTGTAGATGTTATGAATGAAAAGAAGCTGGATGTCCTGGCTCTAATAGGAGTTTTAGTGGGGAGAAATAAATGTATTAATGTTGGTAGATTTACCAACGTTAATAGGTCAGGGATTTCTAATAGAGCTAAGGAAGGAGTAGCGATAATGGTGAAAGATAAGTTATGGCAGGAAAAGAAGGAATGTAAATGTATAAATTCAAGGATTATGTGAAGGAAAACAAGGGTTGGATGTGAAAAATGGGTTATGGTAAGTGTTTATGCACCTGGAGAAGATAGAAGTCTAGAGAGATAAGAGATGTTGAGAAATGGTGAGTGTGTGGGGAGTTTTGAACCAAGTGAGAAAGTACTTGTGGTTGGGGATCTCAGTGCTATAGAGGATAAAAATCTAGAAGTAGTAGGTAAATTTGGGTGCCAGGGGTAAATGAAAATGATGAGACATTAATTGAACTATGTGTAGAAAGAGGTCTGGTAATAAGTAATACATATTTTATGAAAGAGGATAAATAAGTTTACAAGATATGATACAGTACGTAATGAAATTAGTTAATTATGTATTGGTAGATAAAAGGTTCATGAGCAGGCTTCAGGATGTACATGTCTTTAGGGGGGCAGTGGATATATTGGATCATTATCTAGTAAAAGTAAGAGGTAGATAGGACAAAACGAAAATGGCAACAGTAAGTAAGAGGTGAAAATTTATAAACTAAGGGAGGAGGAAGTTTTTGTGAGATACAAGCAACTATTGGCAGAAAGGTGGGAGAGCGCAAGTATGGGTAGTGGAAGGGTTGAAGAGGGATGAGATAGTTTTAAAAATGCAGCATTAAAATGTGGAGCAGACGTTTGTGGCTATAGGAGAGTGGGTGCAGGAGGATAAAGAAGCGATTGATGGAATGATGAGGTACAGGGTGTGATAAAAGAGAAGAAGGTAGCTTATGAGAGGTTTTTACAAAACAGACGTGAAGTAAGTAGGGCAGAGTATATGGAGAGTAAAAGGTGAAGAGAGTGGTGAGTGTGTGCAAAAGGAGTGCAAATGATAGTGAGAGAGGCACTGTCAGGAAATTTTGCTGAGAATAAGAAAAAAAAATGAGTGAGATAAATAAGAAAGTCTAGGGAACGAATGGATTTATCAGTTAAAAAACAGAGTAGAGGAGTTAGTAGATGGGGAGCTTGAGGTATTGGGTAGATGGCGGGAATATTTTGAGGAACTTTTAAATGTCAATGAAGAAAGGGAGGCAGTAATTTCATGCACTGGCCAGGGAGGTATAACATCTTTTAGGAGGGAAGGAGTGCAAGATGTGAGTTTGGGGGAGGTGCTTGAGGCATTACGTAGAATGAAAGGGGGTAAAGCAGCTAGAACTGACGGGATCATAACAAATGTAAAACACAGTCGGGGATATGATGTTGGAGTTGCTGGTATTTTTATTTAATAAATGTATGAAAGAGGGAAAGGTACCTACGGATTGGCAAAGAGCGTGCATAGTTCGTATATATAAAAGGAAGGGGGACAAACGAGACTAAAAATTATAGGGGAATTTACTGAGTATACCAGGTAAAGTGTATGGTAGGGCATTATTAAAAGAATTAGAGGTAAGACAGAGAGCAGGATTGCAGCTAAACAAGGCTTTGGAATGGGTAGGAGATGTGTAGGTCAAGTGTTTACATTGAAGCAAATATGTGAACAGTATTTAGATAAAGGTAGGGAAGTTTTCATTTTATTTGTGGATTTAGAAAAGGAATATGATAGTGGATAGATGAGAAATGTGGCAGATGTTGCAAGTTTATGGAATAGGTAGTAAGTTACAAAATGCAGTAAAAAGTTTTTATGAGGATTGAGGCTCAGGTTAGGATGTGCAGAAGAGAGGGAGATTACTTCCCAGTAATAGTAGGTCATAGACAGGGATGTGCAATGTCACCAAGGTTTAACATATTTATAGATAGGGTTGCAAAAGAAGTAAATACAAAGGTGTTGGGGAGAGGGGTTGGGATTAAATTATTGGAAATCAAATACAAAATGGGAGTTCATAGTTACTTTTTGCTGATGATATTGTGTTTTTGGGGTTTCTGAAGAAAAGTTGCAAAGGTTAGAGGACGAGTTTGGGAGGATGTGTAATAGTAGAAAGTTGAAAGTGAACATAGATAAGGGTAAGAAGATGAGAGTATCAAACGATTTAGATAAACAAAAATTGGGTATCACATTGGAGGGAGGGAGTGTGGAAGAAGTGCATGTTTTCAGATGTTTCGGAGTTGGTACGTCAACGGTTGGGTTAATGAAGGATGAGGTTAACTATAGAGTTGATGGAAAAAAGGTGAGTGGTGCGTTGAGGTATCTGTGGAGACAAAAAAAAATTATCCATGGAGGCAAAGAAGGGAATGTTCGAGAGTATACTTATACCAACACGTGTGTGTGTGTGTGTGTGTGTGTGTGTGTGTGTGTGTGTGTGTGTGTGTGTGTGTGAAGCATGGGTTATAAATGTTGCAGCGAGGAGGCGGCTGAAGGCAGTGGAGATGTCCTGTCTATGGGCAATGTGTGGTGTAAATATTATGCAGAGAATTCGTAGTGTAGAAATTAAGAGAAGGTGTGGAGTTACTAAAAGTATTAGAGGGCTGAAGACGGGTTGTTGAGGTGGTTTGGTCATTTAGATAGAATGGATCAAAGTAGAATGACTTGGAGTGCGAATAAATCTGTACGGAAAGGAAGGCGGGGTAAGGGTCGTCTCCGAGAAGGTTGGAGGGAAGGGGTAAAGGATGTTTTGTGGGCGAGGGGTTTGGACTTCCAGCAGGCGTGCGTGAGCGTGTTAGGAGTAAATGGTGAAGAATGGCTTTTGGGATCTGACTAGCTGTCGGAGTACGAGCAGGGTAATATTTTGTGTAGTAATTCATGGAAGCCGCGTAGCCAGGCTTGAGTCCTGTAAATGGAAGTTCAATGCCGGCACTCTAAACGACGGGTTTCGGATATTGGCTGGAGGAACATCTAAAATGTCGTATCTGAGCGCCTCGGCAAAAACAGTGATTATGAATGAGTGATGGTGAAAGTGTTGAATGATGAAATTTTTTTATGGTCACCTTGATTCGGTGGGAAACGGCCAACGTGTTAATAAAAATTGTCATCCCATGACTGGAGGATATACGTCGATTATGCAACAAAACAATTCATAAATTGTAAACTGTAAAGACAGTACAAAATGAATGTATGTGTTAGGAGACATTTACTGTCAACCAAATGCACTTTGGCGACCGCGCGCACGCGCACGAAAATGAAGGTGTGATATAAATTACAGATGAAGGTGATACGTGAAAGTGCTTGCGGATTTGTCATATCAGAAAGAAAAAACAAAACATCTGTGAACCTCAAACATAGAACATCTAAACTGAGGAATTTAACTTCGCAAATTTGGCTTCCTCACGAACCAATGTCCATATATGATATAAGAAAACAAGTGTTATATCATTATGCATACAGGCAGATGTAGTTATAGGTGAAGACACAGCAATTTAACCTTGTTAATAAATCCTCCCAGGAAGGCTGGAAACGTCGTCCAGCCAGAATTTAAAACTGACTCCTATGTGTGTAATACGCTGTCATGTGACTCTGGTGTTTAAGTATAGCAGTAATTTTTATTCTCATACTGAATAGTATGATTTTTATGGGTCTGTTGTTACTGTGTATAAATTCATGATCTTTACATGTGCTACTGTATAAAACATCTGGTCAATCCTAATTGTGTTACAATGATAGTGATTCATGACAGGGTATTTAAATTATAGGGCAGTTCAGTATAACTGGTAAGGGAAGGGTAGGTAAAGTGAGCAGTCTTAAACAAAAGCATATTCAACTGTGCTGATAATACACATCTGGTAAAAATTGACAATATTTTCATAGTGTTTCACATAGACTTAGTCTCTCACATATACGCTTTATAACTTTTCAGCTGTGCAAGAAAGGTATAAAATACCGACAATATGAAAGTTTAGACACATGTGCAACATCTGGATATCTTTATTGTAGACGTTTCGCCATCGAGTGGCTTTATCAATACAGATTCTAGGATATAATTAGAAGACAGTAGAACTATATACAAAAGATGAGGTAATCAGTCCCTCAGCCTTGGAGTTAGTGTTAGTGCCTTTGCTCCAGATTCTCCTCCACCACGATGCTGTGAACACTAACTCCAAGACTGAGGGACTGATTACCTCATCTTTTGTATATAGTTCTACTGTCTTCTTATTATGTCCTAGAATCTGTATTGATAAAGCCACTGGATGGCGAAACGTCTACAATAAAAATATCCAGATGTTGCACATGTGTCTAAACTTTAAACTTTTCAGCTGTCGTATGCAACTAATAAACCTTTAAATCCAGCTATGTTAATTATTTCTATATCTATAAGTTTCACAGGTAATTCACATTTTTGGAGTTGTGGCTTTTGACGACGTTTTGGCTTCTTCTAAGCCATTATCATATAGAGATATTTCTCCCAAACAGACATCAAACGTTCTCCCTCAGATTTACAGGTTAGTTGTAATCTGGTACAGTTACAGTACCATGACATTCTAGTTTATGTAAGTATTGATCATTTAAGGGATTCGTAAAAACACTAAGTTCTCTCTAAATCTATTCTAAATCAAATCTATTTTTAGCTAATTGCACTTTCTTTCCACATCATTCTGACAGAATTCCGCTTTAAACAGTAATTCTTACGCTTATGCTTTTTCACCCACAGTTGTAGTAAACAAAGGAAACATCCACTTCTCTCCCACAGTTGTAGTAAACAAAGGGAACATCCACTTCTCTCCCACAGTTGTAGTAAACAAAGGGAACATCCACTTCTCTCCCACAGTTGTAGTAAACAAAGGGAACATCCACTTCTCTCCCACAGTTGTAGTAAACAAAGGAAACATCCACTTCTCTCCCACGGTGGCAACAGAAAGCACTTACCACTAGACTATTTTGCTTTTTGCTGTTTTCGTTATTTGAAAATTAATCCCATCCACCATTCTAACGTTGCAGTGTTCAACCCATTTACTGATTCGCAGAAAAAAACTGATGAGGCGTGGGCAATACAGGTGAAGGTTTTATGTTCACAATAAATGACGGTGTAAGTTGCACTACAAGTGACGGTGTAAATTGTACAAGTGAAGGTGTAAGTTGCACTACAAGTGACGGTGTAAATTGTACAAGTGACGGTGTAAGTTGCACTACAAGTGACGGTGTAAATTGTACAAGTGACGGTGTAAGTTACACTACAAGTGAAGGTGTAAGTTGCACGACAAGTGAAGGTGTAAGTTGCACTACAAGTGAAGGTGTAAGTTGCACTACAAGTGAAGGTGTAAGTTGCACTACAAGTGAAGGTGTAAGTTGCACTACAAGTGAAGGTGTAAGTTGCACTACAAGTGAAGGTGTAAGTTGCACTACAAGTGAAGGTGTAAGTTGCACTACAAGTGAAGGTGTAAGTTGCACTACAAGTGAAGGTGTAAGTTGCACTACAAGTGAAGGTGTACTTCAGGTGGTGTAAGATGCATCACATATGGTGTAAAATGCAAAGAGTATGAAAGGTAAAGTGAACAGTAGAAGACAACTTGAGTAGACTAAGATAGTGAAACAACAAAATAAAGACTACATCTGTGGGTCACCAATGACCACTCTCAAGCCACACACGTACAAACCTACCTTCAGTAATATTTTCCCGCTTTTGGGTTGTGTGTGTCTTGTAATTGTTATTGAAATTGGGAAATTAATTTCCATGTGATATCTTGCTAATACCTCTTCCGATACGCTCCAGATCTCCAGTGCTAACATTTTACTGCCATATAAATTTATGCCGCACTCTAAGCTTATACAATATGAGGACAAGTTCCTCGTATCTCGCAGCGACCGATATGCTTCTAGTTACGTTGATGCTTACGATGGTAAACAGCTATGTAAGATTTTAGCCTCCATAAAGGACTATTCCTACAATGACAAAGCAAATATATTTAGTTCCGACAGAAATATTGAAAGTATATTACAGAATTTTACCCATCATGCAATTTTTTTTTTCAATGTTTCTATCCCTGACTATCTACAGTCATCTGTACTGTAGAATATCAAGGTGTGTGTACGAAATTAAGTTTCGTTCAATCAGAAAGACATGACCGCTCTGGGCTAGAAATATATAACACGTAGGTAAATATTTTACAACACAACTATTAGGTAAGCCCTCACTTCTGCTATTACAGAACATGTACAAGATCACCTTATGTTTAAGAATTGCATCATAATTTTGAATTATATGGTAAGTTTAATTCGGCATGTATATTCTACGTTCATGTAATAAATATTTTGAATGTTTTTTTTTTTTTATTAATAATTTTTACATTTATAAAATAAATATTTTTCAAATTTAATCAGTATAGTTTGCAACTATCATATTTGTTCATGATCTAATTATTTAAATAAATGTGGGAATAAACGACAGTCGATGAATAAACAGAAGAATGGAGATGGGATTGTAACTGTGGTCCTGGCACGTCATCGCTCAATATTTTGCAACTGAGCAACAAAGGTAACAATAGGAAGACTTCACAGAAAGAAGTTCTGTGACGTGTCTGTGATAGTGGCACTAATTGTGACCCAATTATAACCTGCCACAACCACAGGAGCTAACAGGGCATCATATCCATTATCATACCACTCGTATCCATACAGTTGAAAAACTGAAGGTAAGTTATAAGAACAATTGTTACTAAGTAAAGAGAACTGACAGACTCCAGCCATGGTCTACGTACAAGGCAGGTCCAACGCCGAACCATCCTGTTGTGAGTCTTAAAACAGGAAAATTTCAGACAAAATATTTGACATATCTGTGTGTCACCAGCTGGGACCCTACTGTCTTTCCTTACAGTCCCAGAAACTTTCATGGTATCTCTCTCTTCTCACAACTCACAACCCATCAAATCCAAACATTTTTCTCAATTTAAGATAAGCTGTATTGGAAACATCAGTGAATAAATAGAAAAATAGAGTGTTCGAGCTCTTCTACATTCTTCTGTTTATTAACTGATAATCATTCATTATGACTTACGTTGAATTTATGGAGTATCTGGCTCTTTGAGTGTCAAAAGAAGAGAGGTACAATGAAAGCTTCTGGGACTGTGTTACGAGACAGATGGGTTGCAGATGGTGACCACTGATGGAGACATATCACAGAAATGCTGATTGGTGCAGCACTAAAACTGCTACTTGTCAGGAAAACGGTTCGAGCCCCTGTCCATTCCTCCATTATACACACAGACACACACACGCACGCACTATATATATATATATATATATATATATATATATATATATATATATATATATATATATATATATATATATATATATATGTCGTGCCGAATAGGCAGAACTTGCGATCTTGGCTTAAATAGCAACGCTCATCTTGCCATATAGGACAAGTGAAAATTTGTGTTTGCAATAATTTCGCCAAAATCATTCTGAACCTAACGAAAAAAATATATTTCACTGTGTTCGTTTAGTATTAAATTATTGTAAACAAATCTAAAATATATTTAGTTGGGTTAGGCTAAAATAAATTGTTCTTGTTATAATAAAGTTAGGTAAGTTTTTTAAGATTCTTTTGGAGCAAAATTAAAAATTTTTACATTAAAATTAATGAAAAAAATATATCTTTAAACGTATAAGAGAAAATTTTAGAAAGGACTTAATTTTAAATGAGTTCTTGCTAACTGACCAGTTTTACATATTCGGCACGACATATATATATATATATACATATATATATATATATATATATATATATATATTTATATATTATATTATTATAGTGTGGGTAGATTGGTATAGCACTGCGTACCTTGTTCTAAGGTTCGTAGGTTCGAGTCTCCTTCAGCCAGAGATCAGTGTTTTTGTATATCTCGCCTGCTCTTGCGAATTCCTTGCATTGTTAAAATCTCTAGTAAGGCTGATGCATGCAGGGTATGAGATGAAAAGCTATAAGCCTTCTCCCTGAAAGCTGGCTGCCTTGGATCAACGTGTAGCGCAAGCTACACGCCAAGGTGTTGTCCAGTGTGGGTAGATTGGTATAGCACTGCGTACCTTGTTCTAAGGTTCGTAGGTTCGAGTCTCCTTCAGCCAGAGATCAGTGTTTGTGTATATTTCGCCTGCTCTTGCGAATTCCTTGCATATATATTATTTATATATATATATATATATATATATATATATATATATATACACACACACAATAAGATCACAGTAAACAGGTGATTTCAGAATATGCAAAACAACCATTGTGAAAGAATAGAGAAATTCCAAGCGCTTTCGTGACTACTCACATTATCAAGGAACAATGAAAATAATGCATGAAAGGAAGGCATATAAAGGGTCTAGCCCACACCTCACTATCACATCCCACACCAAAGCAACACCTGATGCGCGACTCATAAGAAGGGGAACACTGCAGCAGGCCCGCTGGCCCATCTAGAAAGGTCCTTCACACAACCCACCAACAAACAATTCTACCCAAGAATTAAGAATTTTAAAATTTATTATTTGTCCAATGTATTATTAAATTCTTCCCAAATTCTATTTATTATAAATGGATCTAATTTATATAAACCAAAGGAAATATTCATATTGTCAAAACTGCTTTTTATGAAACAAGGTTCAATTAGGAATATATGAATATTTCCTTTGGTTTATATAAATTATATCCATTTATAATTAATAGAATTTGGGAAGAATTTAATAATACATTGGACAAATAATAATTTTTTAAATTCTTAATTCTTGGGTAGAATAGTTTGTTGGTGGGTTGTGTGACGGGCCTGTCTAGTTGGGCCAGCGGGCCTGCTGCAGTGTTCCCCTTCTTATGAGTCGCGCATCAGGTGTTGCTTTGGTGTGGGATGTGATAGTGAGGTGTGGGCTAGACCCTTTATATGCCTTCCTTTGATGCATTACTTTCATTGTTCCTTGATAATGAGAGTAGTCACGAAAGCGCTTGGAATTTCTCTATTCTTTCACAATGGTTGTTTTGCATATTCTGAAATCACCTGTTTACTGTGGTCTTATTGTGTGTGTGTGTGTGTGTGTATATATATATATATATATATATATATATATATATATATATATATATATATATATATATATATATATATATATATATATATATATATATATATATACATGTATATGCATATTTACATGTATATGCATATATACATGTATATGCATATATACATGTATATGTATATATACATGTATATGTATATATACATGTATATGTATATATACATGTATATGTATATATACATGTATATGTATATATACATGTATATGTATATATACATGCATATGTATATATATATATATATATATATATATATATAATATATATATTATATAATATATATATATTATATAATATATATATAATGTCGTGCCGAATGTGTAAAACTGGTCAATTAGCAAGAACTCATTTAAAATTAAGTTCTTTTTAAAATTTTCTCTTATACGTTTAAAGATATATTTTTTTCATTAATGTTAATGTAAAAAATTTTTGATTTTGCACCAAAAGAATCTTAAACTTACCTAACCTTATTATAACAAGCACAATTTATTTTAGCCTAACCCAATCAAATGTATTTTAGATTTGTTTACAGTAATTTAATACTAAACAAACACAGTGAAATAAAAAAAATTCCGTTAGTTTAAGAATGATTTTGGCGAAATTATTGCATATACAAATTTTCGCTTGTCCTATATGGCAAAATGAGCGTTGCTATTTAAGCCAAGATCGCAAGTTCTGCCTATTCGGCACGACATTATATATATATATATATATATATATATATATATATATATATATATATATATATATATATATATATATATATATATTATCAAAGGTCGCACCGAATAGGCAGAACTTGCGATCTTGGCTTAAATAGCAACGCTCATCTTGTCATATAGGACAAGTGAAAATTTGTGTATGCAATAATTTCGCCAAAATCATTCTGACCTAACGAAAAAAAATATATTTCACTGTGTTTAGTATTAAATTATTGTAAACAAATCTAAAATATATTTAGTTGGGTTAGGCTAAAATAAATTGTTCTTGTTATAATAAGGTTAGGTAAGTTTTCTAAGATTCTTTTGGAGCAAAATTAAAAAATTTTAAATTAACATTAATGAAAAAAAATGTATCTTTAAACATATAAGAGAAAATTTTAGAAAGGACTTAATTTTAAATGAGTTCTTGTTTTACATATTCGGCACGACATATATATATATATATCTGGCACCTCTGCCAGAGAGAGGCTGTGGGCATCTCGCTCTGTGATTTTGGCACAATATCGTCCAATCAAGAACACCTACCAGGATTATCATCAACAGACTGGTGTGTGAATATCTGCTGGTCGTGTTGGAAAGGGCCAGAAGACTCCGCATTTCGTCTATTCCGTCAGAATCAAGAAAAGTTCTGTGTATGTGAATTCAGTGAGGGAACATAACGGTCACCTCTGGGTAGGAGAGGTCGGTGAGGGGAGGCCTAATGGAGGAGGAGGAGGCGGAGGTTGAGGGGTAAAACTGTCCCCCCCCCTTCCCCAAACAGGCGCGCATACACCGTGTGCTCGTGTTACAACAATGGTGTGTTTGTTCACCGTGTGTATAGTGTATATAGTCTATAGTGTACAGTGCATAGTATGTGCATGGTAGGCACATAGCATGTGAAGTGTATATCGGTGTGTCGTTGATAGTGGGGGCAGTGCACTGAGCATAGTGGTGTATAGTAACATGTGCGCTGAGCATCGTGGTGTATAGTGACTTGTCCTGTGAGGGAGCGAGTGCCCTACTCCGCCACAGCACACATCTTCCACCGGCCACCACAAGGACTGGACACCCCTCTCCTCCCCCCCCCCCCACCACCATGAACCACATGCGGAATGTGCCATGCGCCATTTTCCCTTCAGCTTGGGCTTATCACACAGTGTGAGGTATGGCAGACGATGAAGCCAGCCAGCCACAAAGCCAGGGAAACAATGCACCCAACAATGAAAGAAGAGGCACATGTCAGGTGTGTGGAGAGTTTCGAGCACGCAACAGGGACGGCCGTATTCGTGCACACAATAGGTGTGCGGGATCACATATGCCCCCAGCAGAGAGCAGCCCACAGCCTCCACAGGCAGATGACAATTCCAATGGCAACCTCGTCACTTGCGATAACCTTCTGTTGGCATTCAAATCCACTGCTAGCAGTACACTATCCCACATCCCTAAAGCAGCTCGCCCATATGCAGCAGGGAAATTCACAGACCTTCTTAAGCGGGTGAATGGAGGTTCCACCAACTTAGAAGCCCGAGGCACCATCCAAGCATGGCGCAACCTTCTCTTGTTCGGCAATGTCTGTCTTGCAGTTCCTGAAAGACGAGGCAAACTGCTAACCACGTCAGTTATCAAGGCAGTGCGCAACTACCCAAGAACGGATAACTGTGTCCCTCTGCCCCATCATCGCAGGAATCAAAGAGGCAGACCCAAGAAAAGTCCTACTGAGAACGAGAAAATTTGCGCACAGGTTAGCAAAAAAATTGAGGAAGGTAACACAGTGGGAGCAATAAGAATAATTACAAGTGACGACACTGTAGCCCCCAAGGATGAGACCACGGCCCAAGCACTAAGAGACAAGCACCCAACCAGGGACACCACAGCCATCAACGACAACCCTGAGGAAGACCCTATCACTGAACAATTAATTTTGCCAGAATCGGAAGTCTATAAGGCGATCGTGTCATTTCCAGCAGGATCTGCAGGAGGTTACACTGGAATTCGACCTCAGCACCTCAAAGAGATGGTAAATCCAGTACTCGGTGAATCTGCATCAATTCTTCTCACCGAGTTAACAACTTTCGTCAACAATTGCCTGGCTGGGCGAATCCCAGAAGAAATTAAACCTTTCTTTTTTGGAGCCTCACTATGTGCTTTGAAGAAGAGGGATGGGGGAATCAGACCCATTGCAGTTGGAAACACTCTTCGCCGTCTCGTTGCCAAAGCAGCAGTGAGAAACATTCGCCTAGAAGCTGCCACTTTACTCCAGCCACACCAACTGGGCTTTGGGGTCTCTCAAGGCAGTGAAGCTGCAGCTCATGCGGCAAGGGCCTACATCAGGGACCTACCAGAAGACAAGGCCATAGTCAAACTTGATTTTAGAAATGCCTTTAATATGGTGAGGAGAGATGCTGTTTTGCCAGCTGTTCGGGTTCGGTTCCCCAGTCTCTTTCCCTTCATTTCAGCCGGCTACAGCAAACCCTCAATTCTTTTGTTTGGAGAACATGAAATTCAATCATCAGAGGGTGTTCAGCAGGGTGACCCACTTGCTCCACTTCTCTTCTGCTTGGCAGTAAGAGAACTAACTTCCAGCCTACGCAGTGAGCTCAATATATGGTACCTGGATGACGGCACTCTGGCAGGTACTGAAGAGTCCCTCGTGGGGGACCTACAACTGGTGAAAACACAGGGAGAAGGCTTGGGACTCATCCTCAATCCCTCTAAGTGTGAAATCATCACAGCGAACCAGGAAATAATCAATGCTGTGCGAAGAATCCTCCCGGAAATCTCAACTACAACTCCGTCCAACAGTACCCTCTTGGGGGCACCGCTGGGTCACCAGGCCATCGATACTGTCCTCAGGGACAAATTGAATGACCTTATGAGAATGGAGGAGAGAATAAGCGATCTTGATGCCCATGATGCTCTGTATCTCCTCACAAGGTGTCTTACTATGCCAAGACTCACTTACTTCTTGAGGTGTGCACCCTCTTTTGACAACCCAACACTCGATGAATATGACGCACACCTGAGATCAACTTTTAAGAAGGCACTGAACCTGTCACTAGAGGATGAGCAATGGGATCAGGCAACCCTCCCAGTGCGACTGGGAGGTATAGGGGTGCGTAAAGCAACGCATGTTGCTTTACCTGCTTTTCTGTCTTCGTGTTTGGCTTCCAGTGCATTAGTCAAGAAGATAGTGCCCGAACGCTTGAGAGACTTGGTAGGAGCTCAAGACCCCAGGTTTACTGAAGCAGCAATTCGGTGGGACACCCTTACAGACTCCTCCAGTAGACCAGCTCCTCCCAAACAGCACAAACAGTCCCACTGGGACAAACCGATCATGGAAAAAATCGCCAACACAATGCTCTCCAATGCTTCAGGAAAGAACAAAGCTCGTCTCCTGGCAGTGAAGGCACCACACTCAGGAGATTTCCTGTTAGCTGTTCCCAATTCCTCCCTGGGCACCCGTCTCGACCCACAGGCCATTCGGATTGGTGTTGCTCTTCGCCTAGCCGCCCCCATCCTCACCGAACATAGGTGTATTTGCGGCAGGGCGACAGCTGATCAATTCGGACTCCATGGTCTCGTGTGTCACACAGCAGAAGGGAAGTATGCCAGACATGAGGAGATCAATGACATAATAAAGAGAAGCCTCGCCACAGCCCGTTGCCCAGCTCAACGGGAACCCCAAGTACAGAGGTCTGATGGAAGTCAAAAGCGTCCTGATGGAGCCACTATGCTACCCTGGAAGGATGGAAAGCAGATTGCCTGGGACTACACCTGTGCTGCCACATTGGCAGACACCTACTTGCCATACTCTGTAGTGGAAGGGGGTGGAGCTGCCAGCCACAGGGAGACCCAGAAGATCCGAAAATATGAAGACCTTCCCCCTTGCTATAACTTCATTCCAATAGGGTCGGAGACCCTTGGAGCATGGGGCAAGTGTGCTCTAAAGTTCCTCAAAGAGCTGGGTGAAAAGCTCATCATAGAAACCAAGGACCACAGGGCGACCAGCTTCCTCTTTCAGAGACTCAGTGTTGCGATCCAGAGAGGAAATGCCTGCAGCATTCTGGGCACGCGGCCCACCGCAGGGGAGCTGGACGAAGTATTCGAGATGTAGCTCTGAGTTACCTATGTTGTTTTACTTTGTATCATATTTTTGTGAATGTTTCGTCAATGTATTTTGTCTTTAAATAAAATATACATACATAATATAGGGGGTGGTAGGAGAAAATTCTCAAACAGCTTCAGGGAGAATCTTGAGTTTTCCCTGAAGCAAGTTTATTCTTTTCTCTGAGGATGAGGGTCCCCATGACAGTTCTAGAGGTGGTACCTCCCTATATTTTTATATATATATATATATATATATATATATATATATATATATATATATAATATATATATATATATCTATATATATATAATTATATATATATCTATATATATATAATATATAAATCTATATATATATAATATATATATATATATATATATATATATGCAATAAGATCACAGTAAACAGGTGATTTCAAAATATGCAAAACAACCACTCTGAAAGAATAGAGAAATTCCAAGCGCTTTCGTGACTACTCACATTATCAAGGAACTATGGTTAGTTCCTTGATAATGTGAGTAGTCACGAAAGCGCTTGGAATTTCTCTATTCTTTCAGAGTGGTTGTTTTGCATATATATATATATATATATATATATATATATATATATATATATATATATATATACATATATATATAATATACATATATATATATATATATATATATATATATATATATATATATATATATGCAAAACAACCACTGTGAAAGAGTAGTGAAATTACAAGCGCTTTCGTGACTACTCACATTGTCAGTGTGACAATGTGAGTAATCACGAAAGCGCTTGGAATTTCACTACTCTTTCACAGTGGTTGTTTTGCATATATATATATATATATATATATATATATATATATATATATATATATATATATATATATATATATATATGTGTGTAATATAAAGGGGGGGGAGAGAGAGAGAGAGAGAAAGAGTCGTGAAGAATCACCGAGTTAGGTTTGATTGGCAGAGGTGTTCCTTGTCGCATTAGCAGAATTTTTTTTTTTTTTTTGGCCATACATCAGCAGAAATTAATCTGAACAAAATATGTATCGGCTGACGCTTAGTTTTACGAATATACGTAGCATTACAAGTATGGCAATTACTGCAGTCTGCGGAGCACTGTAATTCAACAGGTTTAGCATCACTGATTCTAACCTACCTGTTGCAACTCTTGCAACAGGTAGATTAAAGGGAAATTCTCAGAGGTAGGAATGTGTTGTTGAGCACTATCACATAGCCCATCCTCATAAAGGGAAGCTCAGTGCCACAGCAACCCACGCCTCTGCAGGGTACTATTATGACTCCGTTCGGGAATTTCTTGCTGCCAATGTTCCTGTTACCTTCGGTTCCCCTTCTTTTGGGAAATGGCTGAAGCGAAACTTCGTTTGATTATATTCTTGACCTCTTTGTGGCAGGCATAATCTGCTTCTGACGTATGACAGGCGATCTCATGGAGCTCAAATTGATCAGTTGACTCAGTTGTCTTGACCCTAAGGCCATTCACTCTGGTGCAGCTCTCCGGCTTTCCTTCTCCATTCTCGACGAACAAAGGTACATACCTATGTTCATGTGGGACTGGAAAATGCAAGGAGGTGAGCTACACCAGTGTGAATGGCCTGAGGGTCAAGACGAGTTTCCAAGTTGGAAATATTGACAAACGAGAGGAAATACAGAACAGGTGGCTTCTTTTCTCCACAAGGGAATTCTCACTGAGTTCCTCTGCCCTGATGTTGCTATAAACTACTGGTCGTGATTTCCTTCACAAGTGTTCTCCCTCACTAGTTAGTAGGATGTCACGTACAATAGACGCGTAACACAGTCCGTGGTGCCATGCCAACTTCTCTTTCCCCAGTCTCTCTAGAAGTGCTTCATGATCCCATGGTTTATGTTAAGGTAACAAATTGAATGCTTTTTCCTTATATTGATGTCAGGAGTACGTCGTTGTCGCTTAGTTTTTAGCTGTCAAAGGAGGCTGCGATTCAACATCCCAATAGAAATTCCTCTTAATAGCTCGCTTAATTACCATTGTAGTAAGTTTATAACTGATTTTTTTTTGATGTGATGAATAGTTTTTTGAAGACCCTACTAATTTTGTTGAAACAGATAATTGATATTTGCAATGATTTAAATACATATTCACAATTATTTTGGTGAGATGTTCAGCTCCACAGTAACGCACTTTAACCCAGTTTACCACCTAACTAATAAGACGTCAACTGCATATATTCTAATCATTAATTAGCAATTTAGCTTACTGATGAGGTGCATTTAGTCCTAAGTATTTATGATAATCAGAAAGCTTTTTTTCCAAAACGTTATTTCCTAATTCAGTGCGGTGAGGGACATTCCATCGCGGATAATTGACGGAACAAGTGGCAGTACAATATTCAAATAATGCAAATATATCCACATAATCCGGAGTCAGTGTTCGTGGACGACGGTTAATAAAATGATCGCTCAAATGCTAATTTGAGGTTCATGTAATACTGTCATAACTAATGAAAGCCACAATAGTGTAACCAGCTTTGTTACATTGTATGGAGAAACCCTCGAGTCTTGTTAGATTTTCTGACCTTAACAGTTAGTAATAACGCACTTGGATGCCAATTGTATTTTGCTCTGATGTTAACTAGATGTTATACACAATTTTAACCTTATCTCAGTTTAACTATAAATGAATTATTTGCAGAAACTATCAAACGTGACGAATTATCTGCGTTATAATTTTTTACTCGATTAATGATAGGATAACGTACACACTTGAAATGTATTTATCTTCACAATTAGTGATGTAGGTATCACACAGCTTGTGCAGTGAAAGACTGTATTAAAAATATGCACTAAACACATGTGGGTCATTGAGAGTGCAGTGAGAGTGTGAACACCTATAACAGTACGTTCATAATCATTTTAATGTTTATTTGCACATAAAAAGTGATAAACAAAATTCTAATTACAATTAAAAATATTCCTAAGTAACATCCCATATGAGTATATAGTCATTGATTTTTAGGTGGATTTGACACCAATTCGAGAATGAGTTTTGAGATTTGTGTTCACGTCATGCGTAAATAATACTTAACAAAAAGTGCTTTCGATGACCTAAATTAATTTTATTCTTCTTGTATAAAATGATTACATAATTTTTTTCAGTCTTGAAAGATTACCGCAGATATTCCTCAACTGATTACTCGGGCAGCGTGAAAAACTCCTTTTATTGGTTACAGTATAATCACAAAACATTCTTATTATATCTGGAAATATTCCGGATAATTTTCCAATAGTTTGCTTTCTGAAAAGAAAGATAAACAGCTGTGTTGTACAGCAGGAACTTTTATGTCACTTCTCTCCTTCCCACCACCCACGGGATCTTATTACACCTACACTAATTTCTCGTTTTCTCTCTTTTCTACATCTGTCAAACTCTTCTGTCTCGTGCGTTGAGGAACAACGTTTCTTGTGAGCCTTTATTTTTTCAACGTGCCGTCCGTAACTCACCGAGGGAGGATGACCTAAAAAGAAAAGCAGTCACTGTTCCTTTTACATTATGTAATTTACATAGGAAAAGGCGATACTAGCCCCTTGATCTCTGCACTGTAGTCGCCTCTTACGACACGAATGGCTTACAGTGGAAGAATTCTTTTCTACTTTCCCATGGAGATATTGAGAGCCTTGTTATAATTAAATTTATTGGGTCTTATGGCTAGTGCATTAATAATGACTTGAGGCTCATAGTTCCGATGATACTGAGTGCCTCTCCCATCACCCGAATATTTTAAATGTATTTCAAAAACACTCACTTTTAAGAGAGTGCAAGTGCAGTAATAATACCTAAGTTTCACAGATCATTAATACGAAATATTTTTTTTAATCTTAACTTTTCATTTTGTTTTATTAAGAATCGACGAAACAGCCCTGATTTCTTAAACTTCTTTTAAAGATTACCGAGCAGCCAGCGAAGTATATTCTAATTTTTTTTTTTTAAATCTTGGAATGAAAAATGCAAGAGTATGAGATTAATCTTGGGCGCCAAAGTCTGTCCAAAAAAAAAAAACTTAGAAAGACTTATAATCGGATATAAACTTTTGAAAAAGGAACTTGGAAATGTGGGGGAGATGCCCTTCATAAGTCTCTATAGTAACGTTGTGTGTGTGTGTGTGTGTGTGCAATCCCGTAATTGTATTCGCCTTATTGATGTTGCAGAAGTCGAATCTCAGGTCCTGATCCCGCCCATATTCTGGCCTCTACTGGATTTACTCTCCTGACTGCGTGAGCTCTGCGGCTTAGCTCATTCCACTTCTTGACCACTCTAAGGATAAAGAAGCATTTCCTAACATCCCTTTTACTCGTTTGTAATTTTAACTTCCGGCTCTGACCTCATGTACCTGAGAACCGCCTCTCAGACTTCCTAATCTCCATTTCAAATCCTCTCAGTATTTTATAGAACGTAATCATGTCAACTATGGTCCTTCTGTACTCGAATGTCGTCAGGTATATCTCTAAGCTCTCCACATAATTCATACCTCTCAGCTCGGGGGGACTAGTTTCGTTGCAAACCTTTGCACTTTTACCAGCATTACATACTTTACCATATGCGGGTTCCACACTGGCACTACATACTCCAAGATGGGTCTGACATGCCGTGGATAAGGTAGTGAATGCCTCTTTGTTATTGTTCCTTAAAGTTACCAGTTTCGCGTTTGCTGCAGCAGTTATTTGGTTGATTTCGGCTTCGGGTGAAGTTTGCAGCCTTTGTCCCCCGAGCCTTAACACTTTTTTTTCGAGATATCGGTGCCATTTTCTAAATGTCATTAATCTGCATTTACTGGGGTTACATTTCAGTAGCCACTTGAGAGCCCAGTCTTGCAGGTTGACCAGATCTATTTGCAGTCTTTCGTGGTCTACTATTTTATTTTCATTAGTTTCAAATTATCTGAGAACAGGCACACCTCTGACTCGATTTCATCTGTCAAATCGT
Source organism: Cherax quadricarinatus (assembly GCF_038502225.1). Classification (NCBI taxonomy): domain Eukaryota; kingdom Metazoa; phylum Arthropoda; class Malacostraca; order Decapoda; family Parastacidae; genus Cherax; species Cherax quadricarinatus. Next base: position 12,502,767 of record NC_091310.1, read on the forward strand.
TTACATACAGAAGAATCTGTAGTGGTTCAAGCATGACCTTAGTGGAATCCCACTCGTGACTCTTGTCCATTTCGACACCTCTTCCCAGACAGTAACTCGTTCCTGTCTTGCATTTAAGTATTCCTTGATCCAATGTAATTCCTGCTCAACTAGGTTTTGTTTCAGTCTCTTGCTGGGTATTGTACTGAACTCCTTCCTGCAATCCAGAAATATGAGGTTCACCCATAGCTTTCTCTTCTGCTTAACTTTTATTACTGTATCACAGAAGTCTAGTAAACTCGAAATATGCACCATCTCGAAACCGTATAGGTTGTTTAGGAATCCACTTCCTTTCATGTGATCCACCATGTATTTTAGTGACACTGGCTTGTTTCAGTGCTACCTGTCTGTCTACTTTTTTTTATACACTGGGATTGTATTCGCAGATTTTCAGACCTTTGATTTATTTTTTTAAAGATTGCTGTTAGTAATTCGCAGAGTTCCTCTGCTCTCTTTCTCAGATCTCACGAAAAGATGTTTCTTCGTCCCATTGCCTTCACGGTATGTAGTTCAGTCAGTATTTTCTAATCATCGCCCGTAGTTTGCATTGTTTCCTGTACACATTGGTAAACATACTCCTTGACTCTCTGGCAATGTTTCTGAATGCACCGAGGATACCAAAAAAAAAAAAAAATTATTCAGCTCAGACTTCCTGGTCAATAATCCTAGTGAACTCCCCTCTTTCCTTCTGCAACCTTATTTCCTGGTCCTTCACAATTGTACTGATGTGGCTGAGCATCATCTTAGGCTCAGATCTGATGCTGTCATTTTCAAATTGCCGTTCAGCCTCTCGTCTTACACACTAGTATTCGTTTCTGGCTCTTTTGTTGGTTCCCTATTCTCCAGAATTCTTCCTATAGATCTTCCATGCTCTGACACTTTTAGCATTGGCCTCCCTGCTCCTCTGGGTGAACCATTGGCTCATTCTGCTCTTGCCTTCGCCGATTCAGCTTGTGCGCATGAATTTCTCCTCTAACTCCCAGCATTTTCCACCAATACTGTATACTCCATTTATTTTGCTGCCTTTCCTTCTAGCTGTCTTTCACAAGACGCTTCTTAGGAATTACCTCATACCATCATAGTCTCCTCTACATTCCTCACTTCGTTCATTTCCACATGGTTTTCAATCCTCAGCACTGCATCACTTTTAGCAACCAGAAGCCTCTCGCATGTGGCCCCCACACCAGTCACTCAGAGTGAACATGAGGTCTAGACTCACTGGTTCATCACTCCTCTCTCTTTAGTTGTGTCCCTGATACGTTAACACGAAGTGTTCCACTGCCACCTTCAACAGCTTAGCTCTGTAGGCTTCCAGTCATCCATATGGCTACAGACTTGTTGAATCTGTTCATAATGAAAGTTTCCTCGGATCAGTAGTTTTGTATTGCCCATGCAGGCTCTAATAGTTGTCTCTGCTACTTTGCCCACCATTATCCTGTTGTCCTAGTATTACCGTTTTGGTCCCGTCCTGTTTTCGAATTACTCTACTGGTCCCCCGCTGTTGAGTAGGAGTTTGTACATCACTTCTATTGACACATTTGGTCCCCACGTTCTGAGTATCCCGATTGTGTCTTCATTCGACCACTTTCCCTATATTCCACTGATCTAAAAAATTCACTGATTCCTGATGAGCGCTACCCTTTCACCCACTATGGTTTCCCTTCCCTATCCTTTCTCATTTGATATTCTGGGAAAGTAGGATATGTAAGTACCTCCTTGAGCTTGATCTGTAATTGTAATAGCTTGGAAAAACTCCAGTATATGATCTTTCTATTCAGTGCTCTTGTTATTCCATCGGCATTCGTATACCACAATATCGCTTTCATTTCTCAAATGGCTTTTTACAAGTTTCGCAACAACACTTGTTAATGAAACTAACCTCTAGCTTGAAGGGTCTTCCATGTTGTGAAATTTACCTTAATGTTGTGAAATCCTAAAACAATGCCAAAGTGGTTAACGTACTGGTCTGTAAATTCTTTTAAGACCTAAAGTGTAGTGATGTGCAAATTAATTGGAAAGTGAATTATGTGGTTATTAATGTCTTAGTCTCCGGCTTAATATGGTTTGGGTTCTTTTCATGAGAGTTTACTACCAACTTCTGACAACCAAAAAGCAACACTTGTCAGTGCTACAACAGTTGTTGCTCTATAAGGCTATTCCAGCAAGCATGCTCCGTGAGTGAATGTCGTTTCACCAAATTCTTCCCTTCAGTTCACGATTACTGCTGAAATTCATGATGGCTGTTACACCTAGGAAGCGTGCAAGTATTGTAGCTCATTGATTGCCTAAAATTTGAGCCTAGCAAAGTCAACTGTTCGTCAGATTCTGAAGAGAACTAACGACACTGATGATTGTGGAGTTCTGCCTCGAGGAAGATGTGAAAGAAAACGGGAGACACCACGACTATAAGAAATAGTATGAAGGATCCCAAAAAAATCAGCAAAGATTTACATTGGTTTGACTTCATAAAGTTGGTAAACGATCAGAAAGCATATTAAAAAACACTTATTGACTGCTGCTATGTGGAAAAAAAAATTACTGCATTGGGAGCTCGATCATAAGGAATGGACTACAGATGAAGGAACAAAAGTTATTTTTTCAGATGTGGCGCATTTTGAAGTACCTGGGTAGAGATCACTGGTAGTGAGACCAAGCAAAGCCGAACCTCTTCAAAATGGACAAATTCAACAAGTGCCAAAACACACACCTAAGATGTTTTCGGGTAGATTTACTGCGAAAGTCCCTGGATAGCTTGTTATTGTTGAGGAAACGATGAATAGTGACAAATACAAGACAATCCTGGTAATTTATTTGCTCTCTATTGATGGAGAAGACATTTTACAGCAGGATCTTGCTCCATGCCACACTTCAGAAAAATGTTGGCATTCATGTAAAATAATTGGCTATGACTTCTAAATTGGCCTGGAAACTCTCGTGACCTCATCACACTTGAGAATCTATGAGCAATAATTAAACGCATAATCACGAAACAAGAGTGTTCAACTGTGGAGAAGCTAACTGCTGTTATTAGGACCTGGTACCACGATGAAGAACGTGACAAAATGTGTTCATCATTGGTCGACTCTCTGCCAAAGCGTGATTATAAGAGCAAAGGTAGTTATCTCTTGGTAAATCAACTATCATATTGCATTGCATATTTCATATAAACATTAGCTTTCTAAATGTCTTATTTCCTAACTGTCCCCATTAGTTTTAAAAGTAGGTTAGATAAATACATGAGTGGGTATGGGTGGGTGTGAGTTGGACCTGACTAGCTTGTGCTGCTGGGTCTGGTGCAGTGCTCCATCCTTGAGTGGAGGTGACCACACTGGGTGGGTCATTGGGCTTATCCGGGGGGGGGGGTTCATTGGTCTAATCCGGGGGGACACATGGACTTGCTCCGCATGGGTCAGTAGGCCTGTTGCAGTGCTCCTTCTTTCTTATGCTCTTATTAATATGCACATTATTCCATCTGGTCTTCCAACTTTTTTGGTATCTAATAACAATTTCTTCACTTCCTTCCAAGGTATTTCCTAATGTCATAAATGAAAAATATTTATTTTTAAACACACAATGCAACTTTATATTTCATACTTCACGTATTTCCTTCTCTACCTCAGCTATTTTGCTTTTTTTAACATTTTACTTTCTATCCTTACATTTGTATATTTCTTGCCTCCTTGAATCTTTAACCTCTCCTTGTAGTACATGCCCCTTAGCTCCGGGGCTAGTCGAGTTGCGAACCTCTGCATTTTCTCAAATTTCTTGACGTGCTTGATTAGGTGTGGGTTCCAGACTGGTGCTGCATACTCAAGTACGGGCATGACATAAATGCGTACAAAGTCCTGAATGATTCATTACTGAGGTGCTGGAACGCTATTCTTAGGTTTGTTAATCGCCCAAATGCTGCAGCAGTTGCTTGATGCGCGCTTCAGATGTCAAATCCATTCGTTCCCTAGGCTTCCTCAACTTATTAATCTCACTCCAAAAACGTTTATCTTATTTTCAACAAAATTTATTGAAAATAAGATTATTATTATTATTATTATTATTATTATTATTATTATTATTATTATTATTATTATTATTATTAATTTAACACTTGCCGCGTGTCACCATGAAAGAGTGACCAGTATCACCATTACTTACATCCATTACCATCTTGCCAGAGGCGCACTTTTATTGTAGTTTAGATGTCTCTCTAATTTGCAGATATTTCCACCCGTCCTTCAGCGTGCAGGCACTGTAATTACCACCTCCGGTACTCAAGTCACGTTAACACCCGTCTTTGCGTTACCTCATAAATGTTACTTTGCTCGCATTCCAACTGCACTTGCCTCCATTAACACACACACACACACACACACACACACACACACACACACACACACACACACACACACACACACACACACACACACACACACACACACACGCGCGCGCGCGCGCTCGCTCGCGCGCCTGTCTGCCTGTTTGATGTCCAACAGAATGACTCACCTACCCAGCCTTCTCTCCTTTAAATATTTATTCACCCTCTAGGTCATCCTATTTTGCTGCACCCTTTCTAAATTTCACAATCACCTCGATAACCTCCCCCCCCCCCTCATCAGCCATCTGAATAATGGTTATTGAAACCGAGCAGAATTCTCTGTATAATATTCTCGCCACACATTACCCTTAGACACGACGTTACAGATAACGATCTTCGTTTCCACAGATGCCCCAGAGCGCCACCTACCTTTTTCTGTTTTTTTTACTTCCGTCGTCAATTCTATCTTTCATCACATTTTTCAATGGCCCATTCGTTGACAAGTCCAGTCCCACTTTCTGAACGCCTACACTTTCTTCATACTACTTCCTTCCAGTCTGATATTCGATATTTCATTATCTTTATTTTTCTGTTACTCTCCTTACCTTGGTCTTTCTTGTTTTCTCCAACAAACCCTTTCCTGAGCCTCAGTATTCTCCTAAAAAATCTTAACCGCTTTCAGCAACTTACCACCTATTGCATTCACTTGAAACATCTGCCATATTGCTTCCCTATTCATCCCTAACATATATCTTTTATAAATCGATAAATGAAACGAAAACTTCCTTATCTTTATCAAAATGTTTTTCATTTTCCATTTCAGTGTAGACACTTGGTCAACACATCCCCTACTCTTCCTAAAATTACCTTGTTCATTTACGATCCTGCTCTCCGTCTTATCATAATTCATTCAATAACTCTACTATACACTTTACTAGGTAAATGCAACACTTATTCTCCTTTATCCCATTTTTCTTCATACAAAAGAACTAAGCACGCTCTGTGCCAGTTCCTAAGTACCCCCGATTTTATACACATATGGCACAAATGCAGCAACTATGTCAGCTACACTCCTACTTGCTGTTAACATTTGTTTTTTATCCCATCAATCCATGATGGTTTACCCCACTAAATTTTATTGAACGCCTCACACACCTCACTCCTACACTCATATTTGGCTCTTGGATGTTATACCTCCCTGGCCTAAACATGATATCACTACACCTCTCGTCATCAATATTTAACAGCTGCTCAAAGTATTCCCTCAGTCTTCCCAATATCTTCACCTTTCTGTTTAATGGTAAGTATGTCAGGAAACAGGACAAGTGTATCCTGAAGCGGGTCTTAGTTATATAATGACCCACAGCTGGAACTTTTGGTCATCTGACCGAGAACTTCCATAGACTTAAAAGTCCACGTCTTCAAAAATCATGGTTGTGATTATAACCATTAGTGATATAATTTCCCATTTAATAACTCCCCTCTTTTGTTAATTGATAAATCATGTAAATATAATATTATGTTAATATTATTAAGTTAATTTCAACTGTTTTCTGTCTGATACCTCAACAGAGAATTAACAGTCACTTACGTATTATTTAAAACCCATGTCATTAGTATTAATACATTAACACATCCATGAAGCGTACAAACAAATAATAGTTCCACATAAGACACCGAAAGATCAACAGGACAACGAAGAACAAATTCTCAAACGAAAAATCCAATTCCAGTAAGCAAACTGCGGAAACGAGGAAGAGAAAAAAGCTGCCTTGTGAGAAACGCCTGAGCCTAGCGAAATCCGATATCTAGGCAAAGTTATTGGCAATTTACAATTCAATGCGCAGTGTGTGAGTGACTGTCGTGGTGGAAAAACCGAAAACATCAGCAGGAAGCAGAGGAGGTGATGGCTGCAGCGACGCCGGGGTAAGGCGGTTAGCTGTTCTGACGACGCGTATTGACAAGGAATGGAAGCTTAATACCACCAACGCAGGCGAAAGTGATGGAAAGACGCCAAGGAACAAGAAGTAAAAACTTAAGAGATGGGAAAACGAGACAGAGAGGGAGAGAGAAAGAGAGAGGGAAAGAGACAGGGGAAAAAGACAGGGAGAGAAACAGGGAAAGAGACAGGGAAAGAGACAGGGAGAGAGACAGACAGGGAGAGAGACAGACAGGGAGACAGACAGGGAGAGAGACAGACAGGGGGAGAGACAGACAGGGGGAGAGACAGACAGAGAGAGAGACAGAATGAGAGAGAGACAGAATGAGAGAGAGACAGAATGAGAGAAACAGAGAGAAAGAGAAAGAGAAAGAGACAGAGAAAGTCAATCAAAATAGATCTTCAATAAGAAAGATAATATTGCTCAGCTGATACTAACATGATTGATGAAGCTTGGAAATCCAACAGTGAGAGAGTACTTGACAAATGCATAGGGTCCGAAACGCCTTGACACAATTCCTTCAGATACCAGCATATTTTTTTCGTTTTGGTAGCATCAACAGACGAGAGAACTCTGGAGGTGAATGTGTCGCTGTGTATCCATTTCATTGATGTCGACATTGTGTTACATGGAAAACAAGTGCAGGCTACACAAAAATTTGTAATACCAGATATTAGAATACCCACTACAATATCATAACTGCCACTTCATAATAATTATCTTCATTTCTACAAATACATGTACAAGGTATACAGGCCTAGCTGACATCAATAACATACTACAATGTAGAAAGCCGCTTGTTATGCAGAGCATTTCTGGCAAATTAGGTCAGTTTTGTCCAAGGAGGCGACCCACACCAGTCGACTAACACCCAGGTACCCATTTTACTGATGGGCAAACAAGGACAGAAAGTCCCTTAAGGAAACACATCCTAATGTTTCCTGCCGTACCGGGGAATCGACCCCCAGACTTCAATGTTTGAGCTGAGTACGCTAGCGATCGAATTACGGGATACCTTTCGTTAGTAACACCATTTGAAAACTAATACAGATTATTTTTTCATAATTTCCTTGCAGTTTCGACCTTTACAGATTTTTTTTTTAGCCTTCCTGCCAACGTCTTTGGCTCCTTAATTGACCTAGTCCTCAGTGATTTACATAAAGACATTTTATAAAAGACATCTTGGATACGATACTTCATCTGATCACAACTGTTTTTCACTGAACATTAAAACAAGAGATGAATAATTAATCAACGCGAACAACCTGGCTTTAGGACTCAGGAAATTGGGGCAGTAGTTACCAATATGTGAATGTGACAAAATCAGACACTTGATCTCCGGCTGCAAGAACTGTCCATGTGAGGTGATATGATAGCGGAAATACTATTGGTGTGGACAATGGGAACCACTTTTGCTGAATGAATGTGCTGGTCAGCTACTTCTATCTCTTAATGACATTTCTCAGTTCTGTCTAGGAGAAAGTAAATGACTTGTCATTGTAGAAAAAGAAAAATCGCTTTCAAAAAAAGAAGAGCCGAAAGTTGGCCAACTATTACTGTCCGGTACCGTCCGGTACCACAGTTGTAAGTCACATGTAAAATTCTGTTGACAATTATAACAGAAAATTACGTTTTTATCACTCGTACTAAGTGACAGTTTGGTTTCAGGAACAGTGTCGTTTTGAAGCTGAGTTACTGTTGAACCTTTTAAAACGTGGGACAGGGTACTGGATGATTCCATATCTGTTACTTAGTGTAAATAAATATTTTGTAGTGCCTTTGATTATAGAATCTTTCTGCAAAACTGCAAGCAATAATTTTCTCTTGATTTGCTTTATTTACAAGCTGAACTCTTGAGTAATTATAATGGCGTAGTCTGAAAACCAGTAAATTTGTGTCAATGTTCGTCAAGGAATGTTCACGGTTCTATGGTATGGAATGTTACAAGATTTGCATTACGTCATTCCCTATCATGTTCATAAAACATCTGTTTCTGAAATTATGAATATGCCGCCTACTGCTACTGCTGTTACTGCTACTGCTATTACTGCTACTGCTATTACTGCTACTGCTATTACTGCTACTATTACTGCTATTGCTGTTGCTGCTACTATAGCTGCTGCTGTTGCTGTTGCTGCTACTGCTATTGCTACTGCTATTGCTATTGCTATTGCTGTTGCTACTGCTATTGCTACTGCTATTGCTATTGCTACTACTACTACTACTACTACTACTATTATTATTGCTACCACCGACCAAGAGACGTGCAGAATAAGCTGTGTGAAAAAATTCTCATTTGACTCTGCATTACTCTGATCAACATGAGTTTACCCAGACATGTGTGATACTTTAGCGATCGATGTGACTCTGAACAGTTTTTTATTAATATGTAGAAACCAGCTCCTCTGTTCCTTCACTGGTGTCCTGCAGTTTCGTAAAGGGTCCTTCCCCTCCCGATGACTGCTTGAATTATGATGCGTAGTGACTCCCGTTGTATGGGTTCAGTGATGTCTCGTATCACTGCAGTTTACCTTATGGTAATTAAAATTATAATGTTCCTTTGCTGAGTTGAATTACTGTGTTCCTGGCAGAAATTTTATTATGTAGCGGGAAGAATACATCTAGCTAAATGTTTAAAATAGTGAAGATTTTCATAGCGGTCAGGACATGTTTAAAGATGGTTTTTGCACAGCAATGCAGAAAAATGTGGAAGAACGAATACTGTATTTTTCAAGAACATTGCAGTGAGTGCAATTTTCATTAACATCAGTTCTGAGCCAGTAACAGTGGGCGGCTATCCTGGTATGGCCTAGCCATAGTCTGGCCAAGGCTGTAAGAGTGGTTTTATGTCTAATATTTCTACGCTTCCTAACTTTCTTTAAATAGTTCTGAAGTGTGTTGATGATAGTATTCAGAAAGTCTTTACGTGCAATATGTGCAGTTGGCATCGGTGTAGTTAATATTGTAATGTGCACGACCTAGGATAGCTTGTACATTATTGTTACATGAGAAAACGATGAGTATTTCTGTGTAGACGCGGTAGCCTAGTGACCAGGCCCGGCCTGTGACCAGGCCTCATGGTGGATCATGGCCTGATCAACCAGGCTGTTACTGATTGATAAATTAGACACATGTGCAACTCTTGGGTATCTTTATTGAGGAAACGTTTCGCCACACAGTGGCTTCATCAGTCCATACAAAGGAGAATCTTGAAGAACAGGAGGAGAATGAGGTAATCAGTCCCTCAACCTTGAGTCGATGTGGTCAGTCCATCAATCTTGAATAGAATTCATTCTATTCAAGATTGATGGACTGACCACATCGACTCAAGGTTGAGGGACTGATTACCTCATTCTCCTCCTGTTCTTCAAGATTCTCCTTTGTATGGACTGATGAAGCCACTGTGTGGCGAAACGTTTCCTCAATAAAGATACCCAAGAGTTGCACATGTGTCTAATTTATCAACTTGTCGGTTCTCTGAACCATTCATCTACAGGCTGTTACTGTTGGTCACACGCAACCCGACGTACGAACCACAGCCCGGCTGGTCAGGTACTAACTCTAGGTGTTTGTCCAGCGCCATCTTGAAGACAGCCAGGGGTCTATTGGTACTCCCCCTTATGTATGCTTGGAGACAGATGAACAGTCTTGGGCCCCTGACACTAAGTTCTCTCTCATGTACTCATGACAACCCTGCTTTTCATTGGGGGGACATTTCATTATCTGCCGAGTCTTTTGCTTTCATAGGGAGTGATTTTCGTGTGCAAGTTTGGTACTAATCCCTCTACGAATTTCCAAGTGCATATACTCGTATATCTCTCCCGCCTGCGTTCTAGGGAGTACAGGTTGAGGAACGTCAAGCGTTCCCAGTAACTGAGGAGTTCTATCGCAGTTGTGTGTGCCATGGAGGCTCTCTGTACATTTTCTAGGTCAGCAATTTCACTTACCATGAAAAGTGTTTTTAGTGTGCAGCAATATTCCAGCCTAGATGGAACAAGCGACCTGAAGAGTGTCATCATGGGCTTGGTATCCCTAGTTTTGAAGGCTCTCATTATCCATCCTGTCATTTTTCTAGCAGATGCGATTGATACAATGTTGTGGTCTTTGAAGGTGAGATCCTCTGTATTCACTCTCAAGTGGTTGGAATTTGTTTTATACTCCGATATAGTTTTAATTTCCTCACGTTTTCCACATCGGAGTAATTGAAATTTCTCATCATTGAATTTCATATTGTCTTCTGCGGCCCATTTAAAGATTTGGTTGATGTCTGCCTGGAGTCTTGCAATGTCTTCAGTGGAGGATACTGTCATGCAAATTCGGGTGTTATCTACAAAGGAAGACACGGTGCTGTGGCTTGCATCCCTGTCTATGTCAGATACGAGGATGAGGAACAGGATGGGAGCGAGTACTGTGCCAACTTGTGTAACGGAGATTTTCACCGTAGCCGCCTCAGACTTTACTCTGTTTACTACTACTTCTATTTGTGTTCTATTTGTTAGGAAATTATAGATCCATCTACTAACTTTTCCTGTTAATCCTTTATCACGCATTTTGTGCGCTATCACACCGTGGTCACATTTGTCAAAGGATTTTCCAAAGTCTATATATACTGCATCTGCGTTTTGTTTGCCTTCTAGAGCATCCAGGACCTTGTCATAGTGATCCAGTAGCTATAGACATGCAGGAGCGACCTGCTCTAAACCCATGTTGCCCTGGGTTGTATGATACGGGATGTTAGCGCTATCGGTCTGTAGTTTATAATGCTGAAGAGAACTTACAAACCTTTAGTGAAAAATAATCTTTTATTAAAGGAAAGAAATTAAATTTAGTATCATCACCGGAGATATTAAAGCAATATAGACAAACATAATCTGAAGTTAACAGTGATGGGATATTTTCAAAGTTGCTCCAACTTGAGTCCCATGATTTGTTCCTATATTAAATATTTTATGAATGCTCATTAAAATCACAGTTATTCTGTTAATGTATTCTATAGTGGCAAATATTCTCTACTTCAGATCAGTAAATCTACTAAATCAAATTATAGCCCAGTTTTGATATCGTGATTATTACTGAAATAATTTGAAATTCATTTGTTGGGTATCTTAGTGATCATAGTTTTTGCTCTGAGAAAATTTGAGTTCAGTAAATATTTATCTATTATTGAATCATATTTGGTATTAAAAACAGTTTGGTTTTAAAAAAGTTAAGCCTATCATGAAAAGCTGCCTTCCTGCCCTCAGGGACCTATCCAAGGCTGTTGTAAAAGCGGACCACATTATATTGGGGGATATACTCAAAAAAAGAGAAATTTATCCTACTATTGCATATTTTCTAATGTATTTAAAAAATACCAGAAGCAAGAATTGGGTGGAGTGGGAAACTAAGTAATTATTATATTGTTAACAGCGTGAATCAAGTTTCTATACCACAAGACGGGCAGAAAGCAGCAACTTCACTCTGGCTGTACCCTTCTCCAGAACATAACTTCACCTGAGATCATTTATCCCCAGGATATGACTAGTCTGGAACACATTTGTACAGCATTATGATGTCAGCGAGATAGTGGACCAGATAAAAATGCTAGCCCACAGATGGCTCCAACTTTTTCCTTTTCCCTACTTGTATGTCTCATGACATTAAAATTGCTTTCATATGAGCTGATGTAGGTAACAGCTCTTAGCTTGTCACTAAAGGTAGGGATCCTTAAAATTAACCTAACCTTGTCAAACCCTGTGTAAAAAAAAAGTGTAAAACAAAGGGACATCCAATCACCAGTGCAAATTATGTACTGATTATGCGGTTAGAAAACATAGCCTTTGTAATAATGTTGGTAGAATTACCGACAATATGTAAAGTAAAAGGACATAAGTGCAACTAATGTGACATTTTATTGTGGCAACGTTTCGCTCTCCAGGAGCTTTGTCAAAGCTTGACTAAGTTCCTGGAGAGCGAAACGTTGCCACAATAAAGTGTCACATTAGTTGCACTTGTGTCCTTTTACTTAACATAGCCTTTATGGAAGTGGGAACTAGGTTCCATTTTCATTGCGAATTCAGATGACAAAACTCTTTTGACTGATACAAATCAACATTAAACACATACAAAAACAATGCATCTGAGGAAACATGATTATCTTCCTGTAGCATAATGTTATTAGTGAAATTATATAGACGTTACAGGTCTCAAGTTCTCCCACCTGGCTCTGGGTAGCTTCACTTTTCCCACACTCTTCTCAAGCACATACCTCTGACAGCGATCTTTTTAGAATATAAGAAAGAAGGAACACTGCAGCAGGCCTACTGACCCATGCGAAGCAGGTCCATGTCCCCCCCCCACCGGATCAGCCTAATGCCCCACCTAATCAGGTAACTTCCACTTAAGGAAGGAGCACTGCATCAGACCTAGTAGCACAAGCTAATCAGGTCAAACTCACACCCACCAACACTCAAAAGTTTCAACAGGTCCTCAGAAATTATGATTTCAAAAATGTCCCTCAATTGATAAATCTGGTTTTAAGTTGCTTCATCATTTTGTTTCTCGCATGTATGTTGTTTAATACCAGATAGACGGCGCTCCTCTGAAGTCACAGTAATGAAGAATTTACCTCGGTCAGGATTGGAAATGAATTCAAGTATCATAAGAGCTTGTTGATTAATGAAAATGTTAGAAATTTTAGATAAACTTCCGAAGAGGGAGGCAGGGAGAGGGAGGCAGGGAGAGGGAGGCAGGGAGAGGGAGCCCGGGTGAGGGAGCCCGGGTGAGGGAGCCCGGGTGAGGGAGCCCGGGTGAGGGAGCCAGGGAGAGGGAGCTACAGAGAGGGAGCTACAGAGAGGGATCCCGGGAATGGGAGCCCGGGAATGGGAGCCAGGGAGAGGAAGCCAGGGAGAGGAAGCCAGGGAGAGGGAGCCAGGGAGAGGTAGGGAGGGAGAGGTAGGGAGGGAGAGGTAGGGAGGGAGAGGTAGGGAGGGAGAGGTAGGGAGGGAGAGGTAGGGAGGGAGAGGTAGGCAGGGAGAGGTAGGCAGGGAGAGGGAGGCAGGGAGAGGGAGCCCGGGTGAGGGAGCCCGGGTGAGGGAGCCCGGGTGAGGGAGCCCGGGTGAGGGAGCCCGGGTGAGGGAGCCCGGGTGAGGGAGACAGGGAGAGGGAGCCAGGGAGAGGGAGCTACAGAGAGGGATCCCGGGAATGGGAGCCCGGGAATGGGAGCCAGGGAGAGGAAGCCAGGGAGAGGAAGCCAGGAAGAGGAAGCCAGGGAGAGGGAGCCAGGGAGAGGGAACTACGGAGAGGGAACTACGGAGAGGGAACTACGGAGAGGGAGACAGCGACATACAACATTGGAATTAATGAAGAGCAGAGTAAACAAAAAGTCAGAAAGACGGTTGAAAGCACCAAAGTTAGATTTCTTACAATAATGCAGTCCAATAATATATCTTGCGTTAATTTCTATGCAGCATATGTTGAGACTAAAGTTCCAGACATTAAATCTTCAAAAAGCCTTGAAAAATTATTTTAATTGTACTAGTTAAATGAAAAAATCCCTTGAGAAAAGACACGATTTTTTTTTTTTTAACTCCTCGTCTCATTCATCACAATTTGTAGACGTGATTTTCCTCGCGGCTCAAAAATAAAATTATCGAGAACTCAGTCGTTTTTGTGTGAGTTATGGCTGCCACATCTTTAAACAAGTTCAACGTTTTTGGCCTTAAATATTCTGAATAGTTTTTAATATTTGCTACACACTTTTACATACGAGTGCGCGCACACACACACACACACACACACACACACACACACACACACACACACACACACACACACACACACACACACACACACACACACACACGAGCGAGGTGTCAGAGTGGACGCCTGTGACGAGTGGGGTTCCATAGAGGTCAGACCTAGGACCAGTGCTGTTTCTGGTATTTGTGAACGACATGATGGAAGGAATAGACTCCGAAGTGTCCCTGTTTGCAGAGGATGTGAAGTTGAATTTTCATCAATCGGAAGAGGACCAGGCAGAACTACAAAGGGATCTGGACAGGCTGCAAGCCCGGTCCAGCAATTGGCTCCTGGAGTTCAATCCCACCAAGTGCAAAATCATGAAGATTGGGGAAGGGCAAAGAAGACCGCAGATGGAGTACAGTCTAGGAGGCCAGAGACTACAAACCTCACTCAAGGAAAAAGATCTTGGGGTGAGTATAACACCAGGCACATCTCCTGAGGCGCACATCAACCAAATAACTGCTGCAGCATATGGGCGCCTAGTAAACTTAAGAACAGCATTCCGCCATCTTAATAAGGAATCGTTCAGGATCCTGTACACTGTGTACGAGAGGCCCATATTGGAGTATGCGGCACCAGTTTGGAGCCCACATCTAGCCAAGCACGAAAAGAAACTAGAGAAGTTCGAAGGTTTGCAACAAGACTAGTCCCAGAGCTTAGGGGTATGTCCTACGATTAGAAGCTAAGGGAAGTCGACCTGACGACACTGGACGACAGGAGAGATAGGGGGTGGACATGATAACGACATATAAAATCCAGAGAGGAATTGACAAGCTGGACAGAGACAGAATGTTCCAGAGATGGGACGCAGCAACAAAGGGACACAGTTGGAAGTTGAAGACACAGATGAATCATAGGAATGTTAGGAACTATTTCTTCAGTCACGGAGTAGTCAGGAAGTGGAAGAGTATGGGAAGCGATGTAGTGGAGGCATGATCCATTCATAGCTTTAAGCAGATGTATGATAAAGCTAATGGTGCAGGAAGAGTGGCGCAGTAGCGGCCAGTGAAAAGGCGGGGCCATTGAAAATATCATGAAGGTGATAGGCGAGGGGGACATGACCCAGGTGGCAAATTTTCGGAGAATTGGGTGGTTCATAAAGAAAAGGAATCGGCCTCTCAAAGTAATTTTCAAGGCAGAATCAACCCGAACCATGATCCTGCAGGAGAAAGCACGGCTGAGAGGCAAGCAGGAGTTCCGGAGTGTGTACCTCGATCGAGACAGAACACAGGACGAAAGGAAGACAATGAAAGAGAGAGTTCAAAAACGAAAGGAGAAATGGGAGGAAATGAAAAAGGAGAGCAGAATAACCCAGGATCAAATGGAAGGACAAGCTCACCCCCCAGAAACACCTGCAGAAGGACTCCAGCCACTACACCCCCAAGGCAACTGAACAATCCAAACCAACCATCACACACCGATCCCTCTGTTTCCACCCCCCGCACCACAGTTACAGTATTAGAACAGAAGTTGAAGGTTTGGTACACAAATGCAGATGGATTAACGAATAAACATGAGGAATGGCAAGAAAGAATCAATGAGAAGTCCCCAGACATCATAGCAGTTACAGAAACAAAACTCACGGAGACAATAACAGATGCAATCTTCCCACCAGGATACCAGATCATGAGGAAAGATAGAAGGGGCAGGGGGGGAGGTGGGGATGCTCTGCTCGTAAAAAACAGATGGAAATTCGAGAAAATGGAAGGCATAGATGAGACGGGAGAGAGAGACTACATAGCAGGTACACTTCAGTCTGGGGAACACAAAGTGGTTATTGCAGTGACGTATAATCCACCACAGAACTGCAGGAGGCCAAGAGAGGAATATGAAGAGAGCAACAGAGCAATGGTGGACACACTTGTTGAGGTGGCAAGAAGAGCTCACTCCAGCAGAGCAAAGTTGCTGGTTATGGGGGATTTCAACCACAGGGAGATTGACTGGGAAAACCTGGAGCCACATGGGGGTCCCGAAACACGGAGAGCCAGGATGTTGGACGTGGTGCTGGAAAACCTCATGCACCAACATGTTAAGGACACTACCAGAGTGAGAGGGGAGGATGAACCAGCAAGATTGGACCTTGTGTTCACCCTGGGCAGCTCAGACATTGAGGACATCAAGTATGAGAGTCCGCTAGGAGCTAGCGACCACGTGGTTTACCTGGAGTTTACCTGGAGAGAGTTCCGGGGGTCAACGCCCCCGCGGCCCGGTCTGTGACCAGGCCTCCTGGTGGATCAGAGCCTGATCAACCAGGCTGTTGCTGCTGGCTGCACGCAAACCAACGTACGAGCCACAGCCCGGCTGATCAGGAACTGACTTAGGTGCTTGTTCAGTGCCAGCTTGAAGACTGCCAGGGGTCTGTTGGTAATCCCCCTTATGTGTGCTGGGAGGCAGTTGAACAGTCTCGGGCCCCTGACACTTATTGCATGGTCTCTTAACGTGCTAGTGACACCCCTGCTTTTCATTGGGGGGATGGTGCATCGTCTGCCAAGTCTTTTGCTTTCGTAGTGAGTGATTTTCGTGTGCAAGTTCGGTACTAGTCCCTCTAGGATTTTCCAGGTGTATATAATCATGTATCTCTCCCTCCTGCGTTCCAGGGAATACAGGTTTAGGAACCTCAAGCGCTCCCAGTAATTGAGGTGTTTTATCTCCGTTATGCGCGCCGTGAAAGTTCTCTGTACATTCTCTAGGTCGGCAATTTCACCTGCCTTGAAAAGTGCTGTTAGTGTGCAGCAATACTCCAGCCTAGATAGAACAAGTGACCTGAAGAGTGTCATCATGGGCTTGGCCTCCCTAGTTTTGAAGGTTCTCATTATCCATCCTGTCATTTTTCTAGCAGATGCGATTGATACAATGTTATGGTCCTTGAAGGTGAGATCCTCCGACATGATCACTCCCAGGTCTTTGACGTTGGTGTTTCGCTCTATTTTGTGGCCGGAATTTGTTTTGTACTCTGATGAAGATTTAATTTCCTCATGTTTACCATATCTGAGTAATTGAAATTTCTCATCGTTGAACTTCATATTGTTTTCTGCAGCCCACTGAAAGATTTAGTTGATGTCCGCCTGGAGCCTTGCAGTGTCTGCAATGGAAGACACTGTCACGGTGCTGTGGCTGACATCCTTGTCTATGTCGGATATGAGGATGAGGAACAAGATGGGAGCGAGTACTGTGCCTTGTGGAACAGAGCTTTTCACCGTAGCTGCCTCGGACTCTACTCTGTTGACGACTACTCTCTGTGTTCTGTTAGTGAGGAAATTATAGATCCATCGACCGACTTTTCCTGTTATTCCTTTAGCATGCATTTTGTGCGCTATTACGCCATGGTCACACTTGTCGAAGGCTTTTGCAAAGTCTGTATATATTACATCTGCATTCTTTTTGTCTTCTAGTGCATTTAGGACCTTGTCGTAGTGCTTTGAATACATAGAGCTGCAAGTGGAGAGAATAACAGGAGTTGAATGGGAAAAGCCTGACTATAAAAGAGGGGACTACATAGGGTTGAAGAACTTCCTGCGGGAGGTTCTGTGGGACAGAGAACTGGCAGGAAAGCCAGTAAATGAAATGATGGAATATGTAACAACAAAATGCAAGGAGGCAGTGGAAAGGTTTATTCCCAAGGGCAACAGTAACAACGGGAAGACCAGAACGAGCCCCTGGTTTACCCGACGGTGTAAGGAGGCAAAAACAAAGTGCAATAGAGAATGGAAAAAGTAAAGAAGGCAGAGAACACACGAAAATAGGGAGATCAGTCGTAGAGCCAGGAATGAGTACGCACAGGTAAGGAGGGAGGCCAAGCGGCAGTATGAAAATGACTTAGCATCGAGAATCAAGACTGACCCGAAACTGTTGTATAGCCACATCAGGAGGAAGATAACAGTCAAAGATCAGGTGATCAGATTAAGGACAGAAGGTGGAGAACTCACAAGAAATGATCAGGAGGTATGTGAGGAGCTGAACAGGAGATTTAAGGAAGTTTTTACAGTAGAGACAGGAAGGGCTGTGGGAAGACAGCACAGAAGGGAACATCAAGAGGGAATATACCAACAAGTGTTGGATGACATACGAACAACTGAGGAGGAGGTGAAGAAGCTCTTAAGTGACCTTGACACCTCAAAGGCGATGGGACCGGACAACATCTCCCCATGGGTCCTTAGAGAAGGAGCAGAGATGCTGTGCGTGCCTCTAACCACAATCTTCAACACATCCCTTGAAACTGGGCAACTACCTGAGAAATGGAAGACAGCTAATGTAGTCCCCATATTTAAGAAAGGAAACAGAAACGAGGCACTAAACTACAGACCTGTGTCTCTGACATGTATTGTGTGCAAAGTCATGGAGAAGATTATCAGGAGGAGAGTGGTCGAACACCTGGAAAGGAACAAGATTATAAATGAAAACCAGCATGGGTTCATGGAAGGCAAATCTTGTATCATAAACCTCCTGGAGTTTTATGACAAGGTAACAGAATTAAGACACGAGAGAGAGGAGTGGGTAGATTGCGTTTTCCTAGACTGCAGGAAGGCCTTTGACACAGTTCCCTACAAGAGATTAGTGCAGAAGCTGGAGGATCAGGCGCATGTAAAAGGGAGGGCACTGCAATAGATAAGGGAATACCTGACAGGGAGGCAGCAACGAGTCATGGTACGTGAAGAGATATCACAGTGGGCGCCTGTTACGAGCGGGGTCCCACAGGGGTCAGTTCTAGGACCAGTGCTATTTTTGATATATGTGAACGACATGATGGAAGGAATTCAATCCAGCCAAATGCAAAGTCATGAAGATTGATTAGGGGCAAAGAAGACTGCAGACAGAGTATAGGCTAGGTGGACAAAGACTACAGACCTCACTCAGGGAGAAAGACCTTGGAGTGACCATAACACCGAGCACATCACCGGAGGCACACATCAACCAAATAACTGTTGCAGCATACAGGCGCCTGGCAAACCTGAGAATAGCGTTCCGATACCTTAAGGAATCGTTCAAGACACTGTACACTGTGTATGTTAGGCCCATACTGGAGTATGCAGCACCAGTCTGGAACCCATACCTGGTCAAGCACGTCAACAAGTTAGAGAAAGTACAAAGGTTTGCAACAAGGCTAGTCCCAGAGCTCAAGGGAATGTCGTACGAGGGAAGGTTAAGGGAAATCGAACTGACGACACTGGAGGACAGGAGGGTCAGGGGAGACATGATAACGACATACAAGATACTGCGGGGAATAGACAAGGTAGACAGAGATAGGATGTTCCAGAGAGGGGGCACAGGGACAAGGGGTCACAACTGGAAGCTGAAGACTCAGACGAGTCACAGGGACGTTTGGAATTATTTCTTCAGTCATAGAGTCGTCAGCAAGTGGAATAGCCTAGCAAGTGAAGTAGTGGAGGCAGGAACCATATATAGTTTTAAGAAGAGGTATGACAAAGCTCAGGAAGCAGAGAGAGAGAGGACCCAGTAGCGATCAGTGAAGAGGCGGGGCCAGGAGCTGAGTCTCGACCCCTGCAACCACAATTAGGTGAGTACAATTAGGTGAGTACGCGCACACGCACGCACGCATATACAACAGGCCTATTGTCTAATCGACATGTGCCTAGGACAAAATAGTAACTAACACACACACATACATGTACAGTATGCAAAGTAATGGAGAAAATTTTCAAGAGTGGTGGAGCACCTAGAAAGGAATGAGCTTATCAACGACAGCCTGGACGGTTTCAGGGACGGGAAATCCTGTATCACAAAGCTACTGGAGTTCTATGACAGGGTGACAGCACTAAGACATGAGAAGGGTAGGTAGATTGCGTTTTCTTGGACTGTAAGAAGGCCTTTGACACAGTTCCACACAAAAAATTAGTGAAAATACTGGAGGACCAGGCAGGGATAACAGGGAAGGCATTGCAATGGATCAGGGAATACCTGTTGGGAAGACAACGGTGAGCCATGGCACGTGACGAGGTGTCAATAGGCACCTGTGACAAGCAGGGTTCCACAAGGGTCAGTCCTAGGACCGGTACTGTTTCTGGTATATTTGATTACGACGGAAGGAATAGACTGAGATGTGTCCCTGTTTGCAGATGATGTGAAGTTGATAAGAATTCAATCGGACGAGGACAAGGCGGAACTACAAAGAGATCTGGACAGGCTGCAGGCCTGGTCCAGAAACTGGCTCCTGGAGTTCAACCCTGCCAAGTGCAAAGTCATGAAGATTGTTGAAGGGCAAAGAATACCACAGACTGAGAACAGTCTAGGGGCCACCGACTACAAACCTCATTCAAGGAAAATGATTCTGAGGTGAGTGTAACACCGGGCACATCTCCTGAGGCACACATCAACCAAATAACTACTGCAGAGTATGGGCGCCTAACAAACTTAAGAATAGCATTCGGACATCTGGATAAGGAATCGTTCAGGACCCTGTACATTGTTTGGAACCAGTTTGGAACCCACACCTAGCCAAACACGTAAGGAAATTAGAGAAGTTGCAAAAGTTTGCAACAAAACTAGTCCCAGAGCTGAGGGAAGTGTCCTACGAGAAGAGGTTAAGGAAAATCGACCTGACGACACTGGAGGATAGAAGCGATAGGGGGATATGATAACGACATATAAAATACTGAGAGGAATCAACAAGGTGGACAGAGACAGGATGCTCCAGAGATGGGACACAGCAACTAGGGGTCACAGTTGAAAGTTGAAGACTCAGATAAATCACAGGGATGTTAGGAAGTATTTCTTCAGTCACAGAGTTGTCAGGAAGTGGAACTGTCTGGGAAGTGATGTAGTGGTGGCAGGATCTATACATTGCTTTAAGATGAGGTATGATAAAGCTCATGGAGCAGGAAGAGTGACCTAGTAGCGGCCAGTGAAGAGACGGGGCCAGGAACTGTGAATCGTCCCCTGCAACCACAGCTAGGTGAGTGTACACACACACACACACACACACACACACACACACACACACACACACACTCACACACACACACACACACACACACACACACACACACACACACACGAACACACACACGAACACACACACGAACACACACACGAACACACACACGAACACACACACGAACACACACACACACACACACACACACACACACACACACACACACACACACACACACATTCTCACATTCTCACACTCTTACTCTCTCACTCTCCCACTCTGTTACTGTCTCACACTCTCGCTCTCTATCTCTTCCTTATCCTCCTCCTTTCCCTCCCCCTCCTCCCCCGTACTTCTTCCTCTCTCCCCCCTTTTCCTTTTCCTCTCTTCCTTCCTCTCTCTCTTTCCCCCTCTCTTTCCTTTCTCCTCTTTCTATTCCTCTTTCTCTCTCTGATCCCCCTCCTCACTGTATCCTTTCCCCCCTCCCTCCCTTTCACCATATACTTCTCCCTTACAACTCCCCCCTCCCCCCTCCACACACACACACACACACTGCAACACCTAACCCATTAAAAAAATAATGGGGACGCGGAGAGGAAGTCGAAGGCTCAGGGGATCAGACGAAGATGGTCCTGCTGGGAAGAATGAATGGAAGAGCAATGTAAAAAGATGGAACAAGAGTGGGAGAGCAAACTAGGTGAGCTTTTGGTGAAAATGGAGAAGAGGGTGGAGGCAGCGAAGAAGAAATTTGAGTCGCAAATTGAAGCCGCAGAAGTCTGGATAAGAGCCCTAGAATATACTGAAGCGAGTTACAGGGCTACTGCCCAGAGGAGACATGACATCTGAAGCAGCTTCACTCCTACAAAGCGAGAAACCCAATGGAAAGGAAGAAGACGAGACTAAGACCCCATCAGTCCACCAAGCAAGGCCGAGGAATGAAGGGGGCAAAGCTGTTGGGAGCAGGGATAGCAGTATGTGAGGGGAGAGAAGGTAAAGGTGACAAGTCCCTTGCGGGACGACCATGTCAAGAAGAGTTACAGGAAAAAATGAAGACAATTGTCATATACCAACGGGACCCAAACACAGATTGAAAGGCAATGGGAGGAGGAGAGGGAGAAGTCAGTTATTCATGGGCTCTAGGAGAGCAAAGGGAGGACACACAATGAAAGATGTCAGAGAGCAAAACAGGAGATTGAAATCATAAAGTAGGCGAGGAGGACATGAATGAGATAGTAAATTTTCAGAGAATAAGAGGGTACTCGAAGGGAAGAAACTGGCCGGTCAAACCGATTTTCAAGACAGAAACGGTGCAGTACAGGATCATGCAAGAGACCACGGTGAAGGAATCATCAACATACAAGAGTGTGTTACTAGACTGTGACAGAAGAACAAAACGATAGCAACTAAGAGAGAGGACACAGAAATGGAAAGCGTTAGGAAGAGAGACAAGGACAGAGTCAACAGAGGACAACCAGAGCAGGGTAGAGCAAAAAGTGCAAGCGCACACAGAGCCACCCTCATAACCCCACAACCAAACATGCTATCCCAACACAACCCACAATCCAAACATATAGCCCCCACCCCACACTACGCTGTAGAATCCCACAGCACACTGCCAGGTCCAACATCCCCACAGACCCCCCAGAACACAGTGCTGGAGAGGAAACTGAAGGTATGGTACACCAACGCTGATGGAATAACGAATAAGTGGGAGGAGTGGCACGAAAGAATCAAAGAGGCATCACCAGACAGCTCTCACAGAACTCAAGCTCACAGGAATAACAGATGCCATGTTTTCAACGGGATATCAGATCCTGAGGAAAGACAAAGAGAACTGAGGGGGTGGAGGAGTGGCACAGCTTATCGAAAACATTGTGATTTTGATGAGTTGGAGAGAGGAGACAGAGGAGAAGCAAGAGACTACATAATAGGAACACTTCAGTCTGGAGGTCCCAAGATGGTAATTGCAGTGATGTATAACTCATCACAGAACAGCAGGAGGCCAATGCAAGAGTATGATGAGAGTAACAGAGCGATGAGTGACACACTGGCTGAATGTAGCCAGAAGGGCTCATGCGAGAAGGGAAAAAATGCTGATTTTGGGGTGACTTCAATCGAAAGGAGATTGGCTGGATGAACGTGGAGCCACATGGGGGCCCAGAAATGTGGAGGGTTAAGATGGAGGTGGTACTGGAAAACCTCATGTATCAACACATAAGGGACAGAGAGACCAGAGAGAGAGAGAGAGAGAGAGAGAGAGAGAGAGAGAGAGAGAGAGAGAGAGAGAGAGAGAGAGAGAGAGAGAGAGAGATAGAGGATGAACCAGTATCTCTGGACCTACCCAAATCTTGGGTAGTGCACATATTGAAGACATCACATATGAAAGACCCCTCAGGGCCAGTGACCACGTGGCTCTGAGCTTTGAATACATAGTTACAAGTGGAGAGGAAAGCAGGAAGGGCAGGACGAATGAAACCAAACTACGAGAGAGGACACTACACAGACATGAAGAATTTCCTACATGGGGTTCAGTAGAACAGAGAACTGGCATGGAAGTCAGTAAATGAGTTGATGGAATATGTGATAGCAATATGCAAGGAAGCGGAGGAGAGGTTTATACCCAAGGGTAACAGAAATAACGAGAAAGCCAGAATGACCCCTTGGTTCACCCAAAGGTGTAGAGAGAGAAAACCAAGTATGCTAGTAAATGAAAGAAGTATAAAGGCAAAGGACCCAAGAGAATATGGAGAGCAGTCGTAGAGCCAGAAATGGCATAGCAGCGAAAGTCAAACCTGACCCAAAGCTGTTGTATAGCCATATCAGGAGGAAAAAAACAGTCAAAGACCAGGTAATCAGGCTGAGGAAGGAAGGAGGGGAGATCACATGAAATGACTGCAAAGTGTGAGGAGCTCAATATGAGATTCAGGGAAGTGCTCACAGAGGAGACAGAAGGGACTCCAGAGAGATGGAGAGGTGGGGTACACCATCAAGGAAGAAGTGAAGAGGCGGCTAAGCGAGCTAGATACCAGATAACATCTGTCCATGGGTCCTGAGAGGGGAAGCAGAGGTGCTATGTGTAACAGTAACAACAATCGTCAACACATCTAACGAAGCAGAGCGACTACCTGAGGTATACAAGACAGCAAATATAGTCCCAGTTTAAAAAATAAAAAACGACATGAAGAATTAAACTACAGAGCAGTGTCACTGACATGTATAGTATGCAAAGTCATGTAGAAGATTATCAGGAGAAGTGGTAGAACACCTAGAAATAAATGAGCTTAACAAAGACAACCACCACAGTTTCAGGGACGGGAAATCCTGTGTCACAAACCTACTGGAGTTCTATGACAGGGTGACAGCAGTAAGACAAGAGAGAGAGTGTTGGGTAGATTGTGATTTCTTGGACTGTAAGAAGGCGTTTGACACAGTTCCACAAAAGAGATTAGTGCAAAAGTTAAAGGCCCAGCAGGGATAACAGGGAAGGCACTGCAATGGATCGGTGAATACCTGTCGGGAAGACAATAGCGAGTCATGGTACGTGATGAGGTGTCAGAGTGGGAGCCAGTGATGAGCGGGGTTCCACAGGGGTCAGTCCTAGGCCCTGTGCTGTTTGATACATGTGAACAAAATGAAGGAAGGAATAGTGTGGAGAAATTTTCTCCAGGAGGGGGGTATCCGCCCCCTTCAGCCCCTTTCAGACCCTTTCAGCCCAGAGGGACCCAGCCCTCTCAGAAGGGGCAAACATCTTGTTTACTGCTACAGCAAGTAATTGATCCCAGATGCAATATGAGTATGTGACGTGGTCAAGCGACAGCCGCTCCTTGCAAGACTCCAGTCTTGCGAAGTGTAGTTTAATAAGAGAGAGTCCATCTCTTACCTTAGTAGGACAATTAAGGAAAATCCTGCTCCCACTTTATTACTATGGTAAAGATAGTGCACATTGTTGTCTATGCTTAAGACAGCAAGAATCAAGCATTCTGCTTTGCTTCATGGAGAAAGTTTGGCAAGGAAGCAAAAAGTACTAGGTCAGCTTTTCCTTTATATTCTAGGGACATTGCAGCATAGGATACTGTGAGGTCAGATTACTTTTCACCCTACTGGGAGTCACACTGACGCCAGGATAACCAACAAAGAACACTTATCCGTGCGTTAGTGTGAATAAAGTGTCTCACAGAACACGATGAACACTTACAGAGAAGTGTGCTCTGCTTCTTTAGAGATAAGATTGTGAACAATAAATACAAACCTTGTGGAACATAGTGTACCAGTGTGCGTATTCCTAGACTATGGAAGACGTGGACATCCAAGGACACTTCAGCTTCTATCAAGTCACCGATACCTGTCGAAGGTGTAAAGAACACCATAGCTCACGCTACAAGAGCAAGGTAGGTTACGAATTTCTTGTACGGGGGACTGTGCAGTTCTTGTGTCGCAAGGAGTTTGTAATCAACCTATAGTCGGCAGTGAGGTGCGGACTTTTGAATCCACACATGTAAGTTTTGTCAGCAATCAGTGAATGAAATATGCTGACATAACACCCCTAGGGGTAATTTATAATCGTACATAATATACTCTATTACAGCCCTTTGCAAAGTGGTCAAGACAGCTTCTCAAGACCTCGCCTGCAGGGGTGGCTATGTGGGCGATATGTCTAATCAGATAAGTTCCCCTATATTTAAACTTTAGCCTTAGCTGGTAAACCATTTCTCAATAAATAGACTCAGAAGTATCCCTGTTTGTAGATGATGTGAAGTTGAGAAGAATTCACTAGGACGAGGACCAGGAAGAACTACAAAGGGATCTGGACAGGCTGCAGGCCTTGTCCAGAAACTGGCTCCTGGAGTTCAACCCCACCAAGTACAAAGTCATGAAGATTGTTGAAAGGCAAAGAAGTATAACACCAGGCACATATCATGAGGTGCACAGCAACCAAATAACTACTTCAGCATACTGGCGCCTAGCAAACCTAGGAATAGAATTCAGACATCTCAACACAGCAACTAGGGGTCACAGTTGGAATTCTGAAGACTCAAATGAATCACAGGGATGTTAGGAAATATTTCTTCAGTCACAGAGTTGTCAGGAAGTTGAATTGTCTTGGAAGTGATGTAGTGGGGGCAGAATCCATACACAGCTTTAAGAAGAGGTATGATAAAGCTCATGGAGAAAGAAGTGACCTAGTAGCGGACAGTGAAGAGGCGGGGCCAGGAGCTACGACTCGACCTCTGCAACCGCAGCTAGGTGAATACTAGGTGAGTACACACACACACAATCGCACTAAAATTCACTCAAGCGCGCGCGCGCGCGCGAACACACACACACACACACACACACACACACACACACACACACACACACACACACACACACACACACACACACACACACACACACATTCTTACAAACATTTTACACTCAGATCGCCTTAGCGGCAGCTGCAAAATTAGTGTGGCATCACTGGCTGCCACATTACCTGTATTACGTATGTCTTCTGGCTCCTCTGGCGTCCTGGGGGTTTTCCTCTACAAGGGAGGTTTTTTTTTTTACTTTTTTTCATTTGTTATTTGATTCTTAAATGAGATATAGATGTTACATCAACCACATCACTAAGGAATCTTATTACATACACTCGTTTTTTTTCATAATACTGATCAAATAGTGATCGTATAATTATGGGTCATTGTAAAATGCTTACGCTATTTACTGTGGGTTTACGTTACACAAAAAGCTGGATGGGAGTGAAATAAATGAAATAAATCTTGTTTATTTATTTCCGATCCTGACAGTCAGAAAAGTGCTGAAGAAAAAATTAATAATGAAGTTGTACTGGTCGACGGGGTTCCCTCTAGGGACCCTCAGCGTTACTATATTAATAACGAATAAGGAACTATGAATTACGTGGCATCATTGTATCTCTTTTGGGAGTCTTTGTTCTTAATGAATCTTCCAGATAAAAGAAAATTGAGCTGAATAGGAAAATATTTAGACTTTACACAGAGGCCCAAGAGTCAGCAACTTGAGACAGAGCGTCAGTGCTATATACTGTAACAAAATGTATAGCCGATTGCGATCAGTCTTACTGTAAGTGGTAGCAACGTACAGTATAATAAATTTGTGTTGAAAGTGTCTATATATACATCAACATTAACAGAGATTACCATCTTTCTCTATACACACCTACAAGTCATCTGTTCCCAAGTCATCTGAGCCCATAGCTTTTGCTATTATATTTATTGTTCTGAATAATTCTCGGTAACCATTCAGATGGTGTGTCTGTATTACACATGTTAACAGAAAAAAGGAAAATAACTGGAATCACAAAACTAAATTTTTATCATTGGTCTTGAGGGAAAATTGCAATTTGCAGTGTGAAAGGCCTTGAGAAATCTCATTCTCACTTGGTTATTTATAATGTGGTGCCGAATAAGTAAAACTTGTGATTTTGGCTTAAATAGCAACGCACTAATTGCCGAATAGGGCAAGCGAAAATTTGTCTATGCAATAGTTTTGCAAGAGTCATTCTGAATCTAACGAAAAAAATATATATGAATGTGTTTGTTTATTATTAAACAACTGCAAACTTATCTAAAATATATTTAGTTGGATTAGGATAAATTATATTGCTCTTGTTACAATAAGATAAAGTGAGTTTCCTAAGGTACTTTTGGTACAAAATCATTATTTTTATAATATAAATAAAAAATATATCCTTTAATGTATAAGAGAAACTTTTAGATAGTACTTAATTTTAAGAAAGTTCTTGCTAATTGACCAGTTTTACCTATTCGGCATGAGATATATATATATATATATATATATATATATATATATATATATATATATATATATATATATAATATATAAAGGCAAAATACATTGGCCAAACATTCACAAAAATACAACAGAAAGTAAAACAACATAGGTAACTCAGAGCTACATCTCGAATACTTCGTCCAGCTCCCCGGCGGTGGGCCGCGTGCCCAGAATGCTGCAGGCATTTCCTCTCTGGATCGCAACACTGAGTCTCTGAAAGAGGAAGCTGGTCGCCCTGTGGTCCTTGGTTTCTATGATGAGCTTTTCACCTAGCTCTTTGAGGAACTTTAAAGCGCACTTGCCCCATGCTCCAAGGGTCTCCGACCCTATTGGCATGAAGTTATAGCAAGGGGGAAGGTCTTCATATTTTCGGATCTTCTGGGTCTCCCTGTGGTTGGCAGCTCCACCCCCTTCCACTACAGAGTATGGCAAGTAGGTGTCTGCCAATGTGACAGCACAGGTGTAGTCCCACGCAATCTGCTTTCCATCCTTCCAGGGTAGCATAGTGGCTCTATCAGGACGCTTTTGGCTTCCATCAGACCTCTGTACTTGGGGTTCCCGTTGAGCTGGGCAACGGGCTGTGGCGAGGCTTCTCTTTATTATATCATTGACCTCCTCATGTCTGGCATACTTCCCTTCTGCTGTGTGACACACGAGACCATGAAGTCCGAATTGATCAGCTGTCGCCCTGCCGCAAATACACCTATGTTCGGTGAGGATGGGGGCGGCTAGGCGAAGAGCAACACCAATCCGAATGGCCTGTGGGTCGAGACGGGTGCCCAGGGAGGAATTGGGAACAGCTAACAGGAAATCTCCTGAGTGTGGTGCCTTCACTGCCAGGAGACGAGCTTTGTTCTTTCCTGAAGCATTGGAGAGCATTGTGTTGGCGATTTTTTCCATGATCGGTTTGTCCCAGTGGGACTGTTTGTGCTGTTTGGGGGGAGCTGGTCTACTGGAGGAGTCTGCAAAGGTGTCCCACCGAATCGCTGCTTCAGTAAACCTGGGGTCTTGAGCTCCTACCACGTCTCTCAAGCGTTCGGGCACTATCTTCTTGACTAATGCACTGGAAGCCAAACACGAAGACAGAAAAGCAGGTAAAGCAACATGCATTGCTTTACTCACCCCTATACCTCCCAGTCGCACTGGGAGGGTTGCCTGATACCATTGCTCATCCTCTAGTGACAGGTTCAGTGCCTTCTTAAAAGATCTCAGGTGTGCGTCATATTCATCGAGTGTTGGGTTGTCAAAAGAGGGTGCACACCTCAAGAAGTAAGTGAGTCTTGGCATAGTAAGACACCTTGTGAGGAGATACAGAGCATCATGGGCATCAAGATCGCTTATTCTCTCCTCCATTCTCATCAGGTCATTCAATTTGTCCCTGAGGACATTGTCGATGGCCTGGTGACACAGCGGTGCCCCCAAGAGGGTACTGTTGGACGGAGTGGTAGTTGAGACTTTCGGGAGGATTCTTCGTACAGCATTGATTATTTTCTGGTTCGCTGTGATGATTTCACACTTGGAGGGATTGAGGATGAGTCCCAAATATTCTCCATGTGTTTTCACCAGTTGTATGTCCCCCACCAGGGACTCGTCAGTACCTGCCAGAGTGCCATCATCCAAGTACCAAATATTGAGCTCATTGCATAGGCTGGAAGTTAGTTCTCTTACTGCCAAAACATTCACAAAAATACAATAGAAAGTAAACCTAGATAACTCGGAGCTACATCTCGAATACTTCGGCGGTGGGCCGTGTGCTCAGAATGCTGCCGGCATTTCCATTTCCTCTCTGGTTCGCAACACTGAGTTTCTGAAAGAGGAAGCTGGTAGCCCTGTGGTCCTTGATTTCTATGATGAGCTTTTCACACAGCTCTTTGAGGAACTTTAGAGCACACTTGCCTCATGTTCCAAGGGTCTCCGACCCTATTGGGATGAAGTTATAGCAAGGGGGAAGGTCTTCATATTTGCAGATATTCTGGGTCTCCCTGTGGCTGGCAGCTCTACCCCCTTCCGCTATGGAGTATGGCAAGTAGGTGTCTGCCAATGTGGCGGCACATGTGCAGTCCCAGGCAATCTGCTTTCCATCCTTCCAGGGTAGCATAGTGGCTCCATCAGGATGCTTTTGACATTCGTCAGACCTCTGCACTTGGGGTTCCCGTTGAGCTGGACAACGGGCTGTGGCGAGGCTTCTCTTTATGATGTCATTGACCTCCTCATGTCTGGCATACTTCCCTCCTCCTGCTGTGTGACACATGAGACCATGAAGTACGAATTGATCAGCTGTCGCCCTGCTGCAAATACACCTGTTCGGTGAGGATGGGGGCTGGTAGGCGAAAAGTAACACCAATCCAAATGGCCTGTGGGTCGAGCCGAGTGCCCAGGGAGGAATTGGAAACAGCTAGAAGGAAATCTCCGGAGTGTTGTGCCTTCACCGCCAGGAGACGATCTTTGTCCTTAACTGAAGCGTTAGTGAACATTGTGTCGGCGATTTTTTGACATGATTAGTTTGTCCCAGTGGGACTGTTTGTGCTCTTTGGGAGGAGCTGGTCTACTGGAAGAGTCTGCAAGGGTGTCCCACCGAATCGCTGCTTCAGTAAATCTGGGGTCTTGAGCTCCTACCACGTCTCTCAAGCGTTCGGGGACAACCTGAAGCGAAACATATATATATATATATATATATATATATATATATATATATATATATATATATATATATATATATATATATATATATATATGCAATATATATATATATATATATATATATATATATATATATATATATATATATATATATATATATATATATATATATATATATATATATTGCATATGTATATATATATATATATATGCAATATATATATATATATATATATATATATATATATATATATATATATATATATATATATATATATATATATATATATATATATTGCATATGTATATATATATATATATATATATATATATATATAATGTCGTGCCGAATAGGCAGAACTTGCGATCTTGGCTTAAATAGCAACGCTCATCTTGCCATATAGAACAAGTGAAAATTTGTGTATGCAATAATCTCGCCAAAATCATTCTGAACCTAACGAAAAAAATATATTTCACTGTGTTTGTTTAGTATTAAATTATTGTAAACAAATCTAAAATATCTTTAGTTGGGTTAGGCTAAAATAAATTGTTCTTGCTATAATAAGGTTAGGTAAGTTTTCTAAGTTCCATTTGATGCAAAATTATAAATTTTTACATCAGCATTAATGAAAAAAAAATATCTTTAAAAGTATAAGAGAAAATTTTAGAAAGGACTTAATTTTAAATGAGTTCTTGCTAATTGACCAGTTTTACATATTCGGCACGACATTTTATATATATATATATATATATATATATATATATATATATATATTGCATATATATATATATATATATATATATATATATATATATATATATATATATATATATATATATATTTATTTATTATAATATTGTTAGTGTAGCACTCAAGGCAGTGCCACAGTTTGTCAATGTATTGCAAGAGAGTTCAGCATCTGTATCTTAATAGAGCCATCTGTTGAGTATCACCCTGAACTTTTTACTGATTATGATCGCCAGTTTTGTTCGAAATAACTTTATCGACGATTTTGGTCCGTAGCGTAGCACGTGATGCGCCTTCATGGCTTTGGTCATCACTGTGAGCAGAGTAATATTGGGCGGGCGCCAGCGGTGAGAGTCAGCAGCTGTATCGGATGGGGGGTGATAATCCCTGCTGTCCGGTATTTTGTTCACTAGCATGTTGTTTCCTCGTGCTGCAATCAGCAAACTTAAAAAAAACTCCCACTCGAGATGGTTCATTTGGACGCCGGTGTGTGGTTCACGTTAATGAAGAATGTACCTCAAATGAACTTTAAATTTCTTAAAAAAAATTCTAGCGTTATATCTATCAAGCACCATGAGACCAGTTGATACTCTAAGTGAAAATTTTGAAGTTATGTAAATCTAATAATAACTGATGCATCAGTTACGATATATATAATATATATGTACGATATATATAATATATGATATATCAGTTACGATATACATTATAATAGTTGTATATTAAGTCATCTGCCGTCCTAACGCAAAGTTAGTGTTTCTCGCTACATAAGCTTATGCTATTTTCTCTACATGAGCTATTTAGATTAATTTAGGTTAACGTCAGTTAGTCGAACTTAAGCAGTTAATGTGCCTTTTCATTGCTTTGATGTGCTAACATAAGACTAAGGATGATTTTATTATCTTGACATTTTAGGAGGTACACGCCCCGTAAAACAGTAGTTACAGTAGTTATGAAAACTTCACTCCAAATGATTTTTTTTAGTGGCAGAAAACGAATAAAGAATATGGAAAGAAATAACCAAATTAGTTCACCTTGGAGCCTTGTTGGACTGGAAGGACAACTGGAGGGACTGATGCCAATAACAAAATCCCCCCAACAAGCACGCAACACAACTCCATTTATATTTGCTAATTTACAGGTCCATAAGCCGTTCACCAACAAAAAAAAATGTTTCTTATCAGTGGACTTCTAGGGAAGTCAAATGTTTGCAGCCTTCACAGACCCACGCTAAAGATTACTTTGATAGTGAAATATGAATAAATGGGTGATACATTTCCAGATGCGACATAAAGGACAGGAAACAAGGGGAAGGGGTTGGCCTGTATGTTAGTGTCATCTATTTGCACGGAGATACTGAACACCACAAATGACACGGTTAAAGTTCTAACAATAAAAATCGAGAACCAAAACTTAGTCATAGTGCTCGTATATGTGCCACCAGATGCAGCTTCTCAACAGTTCAAGGAACAGCTATCGAAAATTGACTACTGTCTGGTAAACCTTTCAGCCCCATTCCCAAACATCTTGCTGCTTGGTGATTTCAATCTAAGACATACAAAATGGAAGAATATAGCAAATAATGTTGTAGCAGAAATAATCCCTGGAGGCAGCTCAGATGATAATTCACTCACACACGAGTTGCTGAATTTTTGCAGTGGAGTGGAGCCAACAAGACTGAAAAACGCACTTAACCTTATTTTCACAAATAATGAGGACCTGGTAAGCAACATAATATCAAAAAATAAACTAATTGTGATCACGATATAATCGAAGTCCAGACTTGCATGCACAGAGGTCCTTATCAGCAAAATGCCTACAGCTGTGAGGGTGGCTTCACCAAATTCAACTTCAACAACAAGAACATCAGCTGGGACCAGGTAAACCATGTCCTAAATGAAACATGTTGGGAAGATATTTTAAATAACATGACTCCTAACCAGTGCTTCGGAAAGATCAACTTCTTGAAGTATGTTCAAGGCATACTCCCCTAAGAAAAAGAAAAGTATACTGGAGAGAGAGAGACGCTTTCTCTAAAGGAGAAACGAGGAATCGCTAATCTCTTCAAGAATGCCAGATTATCTGAAACACGGAAGGAAGCACTAACTAGGGAAGTGGAAAATATTGAGCTTAAGTTAAAAGACTCGTACAGGAGAGGCAAGAGGAGATAAAAACGATTAGTGAAGTTGAAAGAAAATCGAAATAATTATTTTCATATGCCAAAAACAAGGCAAAAACCACAAGCATAGAGCCCCTGCTCAAACAAGATGGATCTTAGAAAGCTTATAAAAAAGAAATGAGTGAGATTCTGAAATCTCAATACGACTGTGTTTAGCGAACCATTAATCAGTCTAAAGATAAATAATCCAAATAATTTTTTTTCATAAATGAACCTCAAAACTGTCAGTGTGCGAAATTTCTGACATAACTCTAACTCTACTACACTTTGAGAAAGTCATTGACAACATGCCCATCCCCTCAACCCCAGGGCCAGACTCGTGGAACTCTGTGTTCATTAAGAACTGCAAAAAACCCCTCTCGTTGGCTCTAAGTATGCTATGGAGAAGGAGCATAGAAACAGGCGAGATTCCAGTCTTTGTGACTGTGGAATCTCGCCTGTAGCCCCACTTCATAATGGTGGCAGCAAAGCAGTCTCTAAGAACAACAATGCCTCTATCACATCTACGAGGAAAATGATAAGATGGATAATGAGAACATTCACGACAAAAGATGCCAACCCAATGATGATCACTTCTCTGTAGGCTGGACTACTGCTGTACATTAACATCTCCATTCATGGCAGGTGAAATTGCAGATATAGAGAATGTACAGAGAACCTTTACTGCACATATCAGTTCCATCAAACACCTTAACTACTGGGAACGCTTGTAAGAACTTGACTTGTACTCACTGGAGCGCAGGCGTGAGAGATTCACCATAATCTACACCTGGAAGATCCTGGAGGGATTGGTCCCTAATTTACACACACAAATCACTCCCTACGAAAGCAAAAGACTTGACAGGCGATGCAACATACGCCCAATGAAAAGTAGGGGCACCATTAGTGCACTAAGAAAAAACACAATAAGTGTCCGGGGCCCAAGACTGTTCAACAGCCTCCCACCAGCCATAAGGGGAATTACCAGTAGACCCCTAGTTGTCTTCAAGAGGGAGCTGGACATATACCTAAAGTCATTGCCGGATAAGCCGGGCTGTAGTTTGTACGTTGGACTACGTGTGGCATATAATATAACAGAGTAGTTGATCAGGCCCTGATCCACCGGGATGCCTGGTCATGGATCGGGTCGCGGGGGCGTTGATCCATGGAATACCCTCTAGGTAGACTCCAGGTAGTAACACTTGCATTTTCCATAGTTTTGAGTCGCAATACTCTGATGTTTGCTTCAGTAAAGGGGTTGGGATATTTAATACAAAATTTAATCCAGAAAGCCACGTACGAGAAAATCGTCGTCGTACACCTGGATAAGCAAAGCAATGTAATTATAACCTCTAGTGAGGATTACAACTTTTTTAGAAAGTGATATAAATCTGAGAATTCTCCGAGTAACTTGAAATTCAGTGTTAAATTACGACCATTAAAAATTGCATATAACTTTCCATAACTGGCAGCCCCATCGCTGCACAAAGGAACGACTCTAGTTTAATTTTGAACGGGTAGAAGGAATTGAAAACTTACATCTATAAACGTACCAGTAAATAATTACCTGCGTGTAAGCCAAGTGCTACTGATTACATTCCTTGATAAAGAGTATATTGGCACCTCCTCGAAGATGTCAATATGAAGATTATTTTATGCGATTCTTTTATGTAGATAAATATTAAAGAACTGTGTTAGATATTCTGGGCTTCATTATAATAATTAAATTTATATCACGTGACCAAATGTGAAGAGTCACCGAGGCAAGGATAAGCTGTTATCTGGAGCTAAGTTTTGTTACTAATGAACACTGCAGAGCTGAAGGAGTGTTCAAAACACTGCTGAACACCTGAGTAGTGGCTGCAGGTGATGAATGTACTCTACTACATACCTCAGTAGTGGCTGCAGGAGATGAATGTACTCTCCTGCACACCTGAGTAATGACTGCAAGTGATGAATGTACTCTGCATACCTGAGTAATGGCTGCAGGTGATGAATGTACTCTGCTACATACCTGAGTAGTGGCTGCAGGAGATGAATGTACTCTCCTGCACACCTGAGTAATGACTGCAAGTGATGAATGTACTCTCCTGCATACCTGAGTAGTGGCTGCAGGAGATGAATGTACTTTCCTGCACACCTGAGTAATGGCTGCAAGTGATGAATGTACTCTGCATACCTGAGTAATGGCTGCAGGTGATGAATGTACTCTGCTACATACCTGAGTAGTGGCTGCAGGAGATGAATGTACTCTCCTCCATACCTGAGTAATGGCTTCAAGGAATAAATATACTTTCCTGCATACCTGAGTAATGACTTCAGATGATTAATGTACTCTGCTGCATCCTGAGTAATGGCTGTAGATGATGAATGTACTCTTCTCCATACCTGAGTAATGGCTGCAGGGATGAATGTACTCTACTGCATACCTGAGTAATGGTTGCAGGTCTGCGGTATACTCGCCTTCACGCCTGAGGAAAAACTTCAGGTCAGTACTGTACTCTCATATTAATCTGAGTTGTGACTGCAGGTGTGTATTACAATATCCTAAATACGAGTAATATACGCAAGTGTGTTCTACACCCTCCTGAACACCTGAGTAATGACTGTAGGTGTTTAATGCCCTCTCCCACGCATTTGAGAAATGGTTGCAGTTTGTATTAAACTCTTGCAGATGTGTACTACACGCTTGTACACCTGGCTATTCACTAAAATCTATACTATTCTCTCCTGAACACCTGGTACTACACAGTCTTCAAACCTTAGTACTGACTACATGTCTGTACTGTACTCTCTTGCACATTTAAGAGGTCACTGGTGGCTTGTGCGGAACATTAACTACACTTCTCCAAACCTACCGAGTTACTAGCTGTGTCTAAAACACGTTCCTATACACACCATCACCTAAAAGAAAACTTAGCATGTTTTACCTGTTACTAAACAGATGTATTCCAAAATATTAAACAAGTACTGCAGTGGTTAGCAAACAGCGCATTGACATGCGCACATAAGGCAGGCGTATGCACGTACCCACACAAAACACACACAAATCCCCTCAGTCACACAACACACACACACACACACACACACACACACACACACACACACACACACACACACACACACACACACACACACACACCAGGCTTAGTATCTATTCGATATGTGCCTAGGACAAAATGGTAACTAACACACACACATCATGGAGGCATACCCAGGCATAGCATTTACGCAGACAAAGCTTACGAAGGTGATAATACCCATTCGGAAATATCGCCTATATCATCAGATTCCCTAGGAAAGAGGAGGAGGAGTTGCATTACTCATCAGGAACAACTAAAGTTTTCATGAGATGGGAGGAATGGACAGAACGGAAGCAGACGACTACATAGTAGGCATACTGAAGACAGGTAGTCACGAGATGGTGACAGCAGTGATGGTGGATACACTAGCTTATTTGAAAAGGCCCTACATGTTGAGGTCAAAGGTATTGGTAAAGGGACACTTAACCACAAGAAGATTAACTGGGAAAACCCTAGAGCCACATGGGGGACCAGAAACGTGGAATTCTAAGATGCTGAGGTGATAACGGATTGCTTCATGCACTAACACATGGATACAACGAGAGGGAGGGAGAGAGAGAGAGAGAGAGAGAGAGAGAGAGAGAGAGAGAGAGAGAGAGAGAGAGAGAGAGGGTGAAGACGTGTCATTGTGCTCCACAAACTTTCTTAATATTACTTAAATACGAGGGTTGGTGAGGATAAAAACTGTTCAGTGACGTAGTACTACTTACAACACACTAGTACAAGTAAGCCAACTCCTTCACTGAAGTGAATATAAGCAATATCAGTGATATTTAAGTGTGGTATGGTGAAGACATGGTGTGAGTGAGGGGACAGCGGCAGGCCTTCAGAGTGAGCATCTAATATTATCTAATATCATGTGTGTTTTGTGCTATGTACTAGCATCTGGTGCTTTATAACAACGTGACTGGTACAATGCAACATAGTGATTTGTGTAACATCTTCCTTTAGTGGAAAAGTGGATAGCATAAACAGTGTTTGCTAAGTAATAGTGAGAAGGCAACACTTCCAGCTAGTCGGCCACTGCCGCCCTTACTACCCACCCCGCTATAAACACCACCACCCACGATACTCCACCCCACCCACGATACCACCACCCACCCTCTCTCTCCTGTGAACTTCATTGCAAACCTACAAGCCTCCTCTGGGATGACTTCACACCGAAAAATAGCAAGAATATCTACGCTATCTGGCTATTGTCCCAGTAGTTACTGCAGTGTTTGTGGGTATACCACAAGGGACAAAATTCTTCTTAGATGTAAGGAACCTACTTGTTCCAACTACTGCCACACAGATTGCATTCCAGAAGAAGAATTTTGTTGCAGCCAGGTTGAAAATTTCAGAAAATTGAAGGATATCCATAATCCTGTGGTATATGTGGATACAAGCCTGGAGATACAGGAGGAAGGTTCAGAAGTCCTTCAGGGACTTCAATCCAAAGATCAAGACTGCCCTCTTGGGCTGTGTTGTAAAGTTGCAGCTAAGATAATCCATCACAGGGAAGCACTTCATGAGCTCCTCAAATCATTAGATAACCTACAAGCTATTGTAGAAGGCCAGTGAAGCCTACATCAAGTGACGTAAGCTGCTCAGCTGATGGTGACACTATTGACAAAGACTGGAAGTCCCACACTGAGCTTAACTCAGGGGTAAACAACTGGTGGAATTCTGTCATTGCTAAGGTCCCACAGACTGACAGAGTTCAAAACACTACCTTTGGGAATTCTAACACAATTCCTCTGACCACCACAGAGGGAACAAATCCTCTTCCCAGCAACGAGGGAAGCCTTGGATCTGTTAATTCTCCTACACCTGACATCTCTGCTTCAGCCACTGCCAGTCCACTTGACAGTGCACATACCATCTCTGATCCTACACCTGTCAGCACACCTGCCGACACTATTCCAGAATCTGGTAGCAGTGCTTCATCAGCAAGTTCTGAGCCAGGAGTTTCTCTACCAGAGATTGGTGCAGTTAATGATCAGGGAACTATCACTGCACCTGATCACCTACTGCGCCAAAGTATGAACAGCAGGGACACATCTGTCAGAACTGGTAGAGGACGGGGCAGAGGACGTGGAAGAGGACGTGGAGGAGGAAGACATCTACAGCCGTCTCGCCCTCCACAAACACAGTTCCAGCTGCAGAATCTGAGGACAAATCTGCAAAACACAGGAGGTGCAACAAATCCTCGTCCACCCTCCCAGGCACCTAGGCTGTGCTCTCGCTGTCACCGGAAGGGGCACACTGCCAACAACTGCCTGCGAGATACCAGGTGTAATTACTGCTACAAGAAAGGACATCAGGAGGACCAGTGTCTGAAGAAAAAGGAACTTGACAGACAGGGCCACCTGTTTAGAGACCTGTTCTCAGAACAAACAAGCAGGATCTCTGAATTGGTGAACACACTCGCACGTCACCCACTTAGCTACTCCTATCCCAGCCCAGCAGGTGGGATTGTGCCTTATACAAGACCTCAGACCTACATCCCTGCAGCAGCCTCAGTACCCTACCTCTCTCAAGGGCAGGCACCTTACATTCCCTACACACCCACCACCTCAAGCTGACCACTTCATCATGAGGAGCCAGTCTATCAGCATCCTGTCGGCCAACATTACTAATGTTGGCCGACATTACTAATGTTGGAGAGCTCACACATAGTTTTGTGAACACTCGACGTCCCGACCTGATAGCTGTTGTTGAAACATTTTTGGATGACAGGACTCCAGAAAATTTTGCAAGAATTGCTGGCTACACCTCATGGATGAGAAGAGACAGGCAAGGGCAAGGAGGAGGTGTTGCTGTGTGCTTCTCTAAAAGTGTTCATGCCCAGCACATTGATGTTGCCACCCCTACACATCTTGAAATGATGTTCTTCAAGCTCTGTATAAACACTAGTACCTCTGTACTAGCATGTGCAATGTACAGACCTCAGAGGCAACATGCAGACCCTATCAACTTCCTAATGGAAAATATTGACTCCCTTCTGCTACAACACAATTGTCAACATATTATAATTGTTGGTGACCTCAACCAGCACCATATACAGAGGGACTTTGATGACCTTCTTGGAGTGTTTGACATGAGAAACTTTGTTGATTTCCCTAGTCATATCTCTGGCTCCTCCCTTGACCCAGTAGTGAGTGATCTGGCAGAAGGCATAGTCACTTGTCAACCCCTCGGCTACGTTGGATCGTCTGACCACAAGGCTGTTTTACGACAATTAAGATCCCAACAGAACGAGGTGAGGAGTCCACACGCACAACCTGGCTATGGGAAAGAGGTAATTGGCCAGCCCTTTGCTCTGAGTTCGCCACCACCGACTGGAATGCTATTCTCCAAGGGGATGTTGACAACCAAGTGAAAGCCTTCACTGGACACATCCTTAATCTACAACAAGAACACATTCCTCACCGGCAATATGTGACGAAGCCTACAGATCAGCCTTGGTTTGGCTTTCGTTGTAGAGAGGCTGCTACTGCTAAGTACAAAGCATGGCGAAGGTATAAGAGACATCCTACCACCTATAACAGGAACTTGCACATGCAAGCCTGTAGGCATATGGGTGATGTTCAAAAGTGGGCCATTGCTAAATGGGAGGTGGACACTAAAAGAAAGTTAGCATCAGGTAGGGTAGGCTCCAAAACCTGGTGGTCCCTGGTCAAGGACAGACAAGGTTATCTGCCTGATAAACTTATTCCACCTCTAAATCGACAGGATGGGACCACCTCTACTAGTAGTCAAGAGAAGGCGGACCTCTTTGCTGAACACTTTGCTACCAAAATGCAAGTTCCTGATCCAGCAAAGGACCCTCCTTGGCTAGCTGCAAGAACTGTGTCAAAACTGTCAGTGGTGACAATAAGGCAGGAGGAGGTGCATTTCCTTCTTAAATCGCTTGACCAAGAAAAGGCTGTGGGCCCAGACAAGTTGAGCCCAAGATTGTTGAGAAGATGTGCAGACCAGCTAGCAGCACCTCTAACTCGCATCTTTCAGCACTGCCTAGTACAGTGTAAATGGCCCTCTCTATGGAAAGAGGCAAATGTAGTCCCTGTTCACAAAAAGAAGAGCAGAGCAGAAATCAGCAACTACAGACCAGTGTCACTCCTGTCAATCACTGGTAAGATCCTTGAGACAAAAATCTCAAGACAAATGACAGAGTTTTTTGACTACCACTCACTACTTTGTGATCGTCAATATGGCTTCAGGAAAGGTTACTCTGCTGCTGATCTGTTGTTAAACCTCTCCACTAAGTGGCACCAGTCACTGGATGAATCCAAAGTCAGCTGTGTGGTAGCACTGGACATTGCTGGCGCTTTCGACCGGGTGTGGCACCAGGGCCTCTTAGCAAAACTTCAAGCACTGGGAATTGCAGGCTCTACG
The DNA here is from genome assembly GCF_038502225.1 of Cherax quadricarinatus. Taxonomy (NCBI): domain Eukaryota; kingdom Metazoa; phylum Arthropoda; class Malacostraca; order Decapoda; family Parastacidae; genus Cherax; species Cherax quadricarinatus. The sequence continues at coordinate 12,543,554 of NC_091310.1, forward strand.
CTATGTCTCCTCAGTGATTACCTTCATGGTAGATCTCTAAGTGTAGTCCTCAATGGAACGGAATCAGCAAGGCATCCTATTGGGGCAAGTGTTCCACAAGGAAGCGTGCTGGGTCCATTGTTATGGAATGTCTACTTCAACGACCTTCTTCATCTCATCCCAGAATCACATGCATATGCAGACGACTGTACACTGACATTCACTTATCCAAGAGAAGAAATGCCAGCTGCTCTAAGCTACATCAATCACCAGCTGAGAGCTATATCAGCTTGGGGAAATAGATGGCAAGTAACATTTGCACCTGAGAAAACGCAAATGATGATCGTCTCTAGGCACCATGATGGTAATGCTGGTGCAGTAGTAAGGATGAATGGGAGTATGTTGGCACCTGGAGAAGAAGTTGATATCCTTGGGGTGAAATTTGACTCCAAACTAACCATGAAGAACCATGTTGTAAATCTTGCAAACAAGGCTGTCAGGAAGCTTACAGCACTTCGCCGTATCTCGCATTTGCTTGACAGTAGGGGTTGCAAGATCCTGTACGAGGCACAAGTACGCTCACACCTTGAGTATGCTCCACTTTCTTGGTTTGCCTGCCCCCCCCCCTCTCATCTGCGACTGCTTGACAGAGTAGAGAACAGAGCAAGACGTCTCATCTCTCGCCTGGACCCATCCTGGATAGATCTGTCATTTCAGCAGAGCCTTCAACATAGGAGGGATGTGGGTGGCCTTACTGTTATGTACAAGGCCAATATTGTCAAAATACCACACTTGGATCCACTTCGAGGACAGCGTGAAACAAGCTTTTATGCCACAAGACGGGCAGAAAGCAGCAACTTCACTCTGGCTGTATGTACCCTTCTCCAGAACATCACTCCATCTGAGATCATACATACCCATGATGACTCGAGTATGGAACACATTCGTACAGCATAATGATGTCAACGAGATAAAGTCAGTTGATCAAATGAAAATACTGGCCCACAGATGGCTCCAACTTCATCCTGTTCCCTATTTGTATGTCTCATAACAATAAAAATGCTTTCAAATGAGCTGATGTAGGTAACAGCTCTTAGCTTGCCAATAAAGTTAGGAATCCTTAACCTGTAAATAGCTGTCAATAAAGCTAGGGATCCTTAACCTTGTCAAACCCTGTGTAAAAAAAAAAAAAAAAAAAAAAAAAAGGGGATGAGCCAGGAAGCCTTGACCTTGTATTCACCATGAGTGGTTCCACTATATGCTGTATTACGTGTGAAAGACCCCTTGGCGCTAGCGCGCACATGATCATGAGTTTCGAACACCGTGTTGAATTAACAGTGGTGAATGAAGTAGCATGAGAAGAAAGGAAGAAGCCAAACTTCAAAAGAGTGGACTATATAGGCATGAGGTACTTCCTGTGCGAGGTGCAGTGAGAAAGAGAGGAAAGATGGAACATGTCTCAAGGAAGTGCATGGAGATGGAAAAGAAGTTCGTACTCAGGGACAATAGAAACAATGGGAAGGTCAGAGTGTGCTCATGTCTAACCCAGAGATGTAGAGAGGTCAAAGTCAAGTGTGCTAGAACGTGAAAAAAAAAGTGTAGAAGTAAATAACTCACGAAAATATGGAGTTGAAACGAAAAGGTAGAAACAAGAATTCATGAATGAGTAAGGAGACTCAATTGCAATTAGAGAATGTCATAGTATCGAAAGCCAAATCAGACCCAAAGTGGTTATATAGCCACATCAAGAAGAAAACAGTCATGGCCAGGTAATCAGGCTGGAGAAGAAAGGTGCGGAGCTTACATGGAATGGTCAGGAAATCTATTAAGAGCTCAGCACGAAATTTAGTGGTATTCTCAGAGGAGACCGAAAGACGTGTAGAAAACCAAGGCAGCAGAGTTCACCAGCAAGTGTTACACAATACACAATCCTGGAGGTGAAGAAACTGTTATCGGAGTTAGATACTTCGAAAACGATGGGATCAGATAATCTCTCTCCATGTGTCCTGAGAGAGAGAGAGAGCGCGCAGAAGCAGTTTGCCGCTGGCAACAATCTGTAACAAGTCTATAGAAACTGTTCAACTGTCAGAGGTGTGGAAGACAGCAAATGCAGTCTCAATTATGGAGAAAATTATCAGAAGAGTGTTGGAACACCTAGAAAGGAGTGGGTTCATACATAACAACCAATACGACTTTCGACAGTACCGCACATGCGACTAGTAGAAAGCCTAGAGGAACAGACAGGAATAACAGGAAAAGCATTACAATGGTTCAGTGAATATGTGGCAGGAAAGAAACAACGGGTGATGATCCGCGACGAGGTGTCGGTATGGATGCATGTAACAAGTGGGGTTCCACAAGTATCAGTCCTAGGGCTAATGTTGTTTCTTGTATATGTGAATGGCATGACAGGAGGGATGGAGTTAGACGGGAAACTAATAAGGGGAATACAAGTGGAAGAAAACCAATTAAGACTACAAAGGGATCCGGACAGGCTACAGGCCTGGTCTGACAGATGACTCCTTGACTTTAACACCACTAAGTTCAAAGTTATGAAACTTGGGGAAGACAAAGAAGACAGCTGACAGATTACAGGGTCGGAGGGTAAAAACTGTAAATATCGCTCAAAAAGGAGTTGTCTGCCTGGAGGGGGGTTCCGGGGGTCAACGTCCCTGCGGCCAGGTCCACTAAGAGGCCTCGCGGTGGATTAGGGCATTATCAACCAGGCTGCCACTCCGGCCACACGTAGTCCAATGTTCGAATCACAACCTTGTTCGCCAGGTACTGACTTTAAGTATCTGTCCAGTTTTCTCTTAAAGACAGCCGGCGGCCTATTGGTAATCCCCCTTATGTAATGCTGGGAGGCAGCTGAAGAGTTTTGGGCTCCTGATAATTAATGTGTTAGCCATTAGTGTACTCAGGGTAGAAACCAGTACTTAATGATTCATTGGGTTACTTGCATCTGTGTTTTATTACTAAAATCGTTTTTTAAGAGTCTTTTCAAGTTATTACATGGAAAAAAATAATTGGTAAAATGGCACTAACATTCTGTTGAGAATCCGAACCTTTAAGGTACGGCTTTGACGCAGCGATCCTGAACATTGTAATAACAGTATGAATCTATCTGTAATAATGATGCATAAGTGTTGAGTTTCAGTTCGACTAGAATATGTATTGTCTGCTTGAAGATGAGAAACTTGGAGGAAAGAAATAATTCCACAAGCACTTTAGGTATTCCCTATCTGGTCATGTATAATATCTATCGCCGGATTTTGCATACACTGTGTTGAAAGGCATCTTGTACATAATGAAGATATAGGAAAACGATGTTTATTAAACCAGAGCCCTTCCAGGGAATACCGTGATGGTAAAGGGCTCTTGATTCAAGAAATAGGAGCTTGATTCCTCTTCTATTAATTATGATAATCCCCACCATCCGACACACACTTTGACTCACCCTGGTACCGAACTTACCCAATAGATTAATAATATAAAATATAAGTTATATTTAAATAATTTAGTATTGAGATTGCCATACGAGTATAAAAATCTTGATTAAAACTTAGCACCAGCAATACACACGTCGCGAACGTGATCGTTGACTCAGCGCAATGCGACAGCTGCTCCCGCATTTTTCTCATAAAAATAAGGATATATTTCTAGAATTTCTATTGTTCCTGTGGGACAGTTTTAATATCACGTTAAATTTACTTTTAAGTCTTGTAGAAAAAAACTGTGTTGCTGCACGATTGCTGCGATCTACCTATGCATGCTTGTGAATATGTATACTTGTGTGCATATAAAATTAAGCTTATGCATGTCAGTGCATGTGTGTTTACGTGCTTATGAGTGCTGGTACATATGAATGCGTGTGCATATAAACGCTTGTGAGTATGTGTGTGTCTTGTGTAAGTATTAACCCGGATGATAAATCAAAACTAAAATTTAATCCAGTCAAACACTAATAACAACCAATCACTAGACGTCACATGGTGATACATGTAGTGTCAGTTTTACTCCATAAATAACAAAAAGGCACAATACCGTGACTGGAACGATACACAAATAACCCGCACATAAAAGAGAGAAGCTTATGACGACGTTTCGGTCCGATTGAACCATTGACAAAGTCACACTAACAGCGGTGGAGCAGGACGGCTATATATAGGCAGGAAGAGGTGGAGGTAGCAGTAGTAGTAGTAGTAGTAGTAGTAGTAGTACAAGAATTGTATATAATACCGACAGGATGAAATTAAGACACATGCACAACACCCGGGCATCCCCATCGTAGACGTTTCGCCATCCAGCCAGCCACTGGATGGCGAAACGTCCACAACAAAGACAACCAGACGCCGCACATGTGTCTTTATTTCATCAGTAGTTGTAGTAGAAGAAGAGGTAGTAGTAGTAGTAGTGGTAGAAGTGGGAAATAAGGATGACGAGCCAGTCAAATACAAAGGAAGGGGAGCACTGCAAGAGAGCTAGGTGCCCACAGAGGGAGAGCAAGCGCACAGAGGTGCGTGAAAGGGGAAGTGGTGAAATAAAATAAATGAAAAAGGAACAGAAACACGAGACAGGAGAGAGAAAGACAACCCAGAGGAGAAAAGGAGAGAGGAAAGGGGAAGAGGAAGAAGAAAAAGAAAAAGAAAAAATGAGAATTCAGGTTAAGTCACGGGTGTTCTGAAGTTTGGAGCATTTTACAATGTATTTGACTGGCTCGTCATCCTTATTTCCCACTTCTACCACTACCACTACTACTACCTCTTCTTCTACTATAACTACTGATGAAATTAAGACACATGTGCGGCGTCTGGTTGTCTTTGTTGTGGACGTTTCGCCATCCAGTGGCTGGCTGGATGGCGAAACGTCTACGATGGGGATGCCCGGGTGTTGTGCATGTGTCTTAATTTCATCCTGTCGGTATTATATGCAATTCTTGTAGTACTACTACTACTACTACTACTACCTCCACCTCTTCCTGCCTATATATAGCCGTCCTGCTCCACCGCTGTCCTTCCCTCTTTAATTATCCCTCCTTCCTGCTTCTCTTCTAAGCCCCCTACAACCTCTACCTCCTCCCTCTCTCCCACCCCCCTACTTCCTACACCCACCAGCTCTCCTCCCCCCCTACCCCTCTTCACTACTTCCACCCCTCCCACCAACACCCCTACTGCTGCTGCTACGACCACCCCTCCCCCAACCCCCTTACCCACTTCCTCATCCCCATCCAAAGCTTCCGCTTCCTTACCCAGTACCATAGCTTCCACTTCCTCGTCCCCTACCAAAGCTTCCACTTCCTCTGCATCTACCTTTGCCCACTCCTCCACCACAACCAAAACTTCATCCAGGTCCAACTCCACCTCCTCCAGACAAAATCCGCTCAAACCCAAACCTGCCCCAACTTCTGACAGACATACAAAAGAACATAAAATCAGATCCATCTCTTCCTCCCCTTCCAGGAAACGGGTCCGTAACACTTACAAACTCGCATCCACTGATGGCACAACTATCACAGGTTTTAATCCAAACTCCTCCGACATTAACTTTGCTATGACGAAACCATTAAATCATGTTTAAAGTGATTCAGTTCAATGTACGTTCTTACTTTACTATCAGACACCTACTGGCCGAGCTCCTTGAAGCAGAGAGACCAGATATTGTTTTGCTAAACAGTACCTGCCTCAAAGCCCCTCAACGTATCCGCCATTATGGTTATACTGCACTACAGTCCCCCTATGATCCCCACGATGGGGTTGCCATCCTTGTCAAATCCAACATAAAACACGAATCTCTCCCAATCCCTTTTATTCACCAACACTGTCTTGCAGTCAGAATACACACCCACCTTGGCCCCTTTATCTTTTTCACCACCTATGCTCGCCCAAACACTATTCTCAACATACACGACCTTTCCTTAGTCTTCAACTACACCAACACACCAACATACCTACTAGCTGACATGAATGCCAAACACACCGCTTTTCATCACACCAGTAACAACCAACTTGGTCACCAATTACTCAACTTCACTAACCATAAACACCTAATTCATCTCGGGCCAGACTTCAATACCTTCTTCAATCACACGGGCCAAGGCAAACCAGACATCATTCTGGCAAACCGAGCCAGTTCTCTATTTCAACACTACATCTCACCTGGCCCTATTACAGGCTCTAATCACATCCCAGTCATCTTGCACATCTCCTCCAACCCTATCCTCATTCCAACCACACCTTCCTTCTCCTACAAGAAAGCTGACTGGGATACTTTCAAACAACACATAGACAATATTAACCTCACCTATGACTATAACAACAAACCTATCTCTGACATCGATACTCAACTTGATCTCATCCAGGACACCATTACACAAGCAGCCAACAACGCAATACCAAAGAAAACTCACACCACTCGTTATTCCTTCAAACCGTCACTCAGAACAAGAAGACTAATTATCTGCTACCACAACCGCTTCCTCTACAACACACACAGATTTAATCAAGTTCGATTAGATCTCACTTACCTTAGAAACAACATTATACACAGTCTAGACCAAGACCACAACAATCACTGGCCACAACTCATACAACAAGCTGACAAACAGCGTATTAAAAACACTAAAGCCTTCTGGAACTTTATCAAAAAAATAAGAGGCACTACTCCCACCAACAAATTCAAACACATCACCCACAACAACACACACATCTCAGACCCGCAGGCTGCTACCAACATCTTCAAACACATCTGGGAGAACATCTTCCACCCTCACCGACCTCACCCTAACGTTATTCAACACATTCAGAACATAGAACTTTGGAACACTGCACACACACAAGATACAACACCAGACAGCCACATTCATCTAGACTCTCTTACCTTCTCCCAAGAACTCGACACTCCTTTCACCAACACAGACATTAAAACTCTCCTCAGACACCTTCCTCCCAAGGCTCCTGGCGCCTCTGGCCTAAACCATATTATCCTAAAACACCTTCCTGACTCTATCATTACTGCCTACACAAACCTCCTCAATGCCTCCCTTGCCTCTGGATACTTCCCTTCCCTCTTCAAAGCTGCTACTGCTATCCTCCTTCCTAAACCCAAAAAAGACCACTCTGATCCTAGAAATTATCGCCCTATCAGCCTCCTCGAAACTTTAGGTAAACTCTTTGAAAAACTCATCAACCATCGCCTTCGCAGATACCTGGAACACAACTCTCTACTTTGTGATGGTCAGATCCACACAAGATGCCATTAACATCATTCTCAACTACATCCACATAAACACAGAACAAAGAAACAGGACAGCCCTGGTTGCAAAAGACGTTGAAAAAGCTTTTGACACTGTCTGGCACCAAGGACTCAAGCACAAACTCTGCACTAACTTTAACCTGCCTCTCACTACTCGTAAACTCCTCTGCATCTTCCTAGACGGCCGTACCATGAGAATCAAATTCCAAGGCTGTTACTCTGACTACTTCACACTAAATGCTGGAGTACCCCAGGGATCTGTCCTCTCCCCTACCCTCTACATTTTATACACTAACGACATTCCAACACCTGTATACCAAAACTCCATCACACTAGCCTATGCAGACGACATTACACAACTTATCACTCATGCCAATATAGATACACTCACACACAAAACACAAAATGAGGTCGACAGGATAGCCATCTGGGAACAAAAATGGAGGATCAAAACCAATGCAGCAAAATCCAGCATTACATATTTTAACTACAGAAAACGTGATCCTCCATTACCTGTGTGTGTGATGAATGGTTTGAAAAACCGACAAGTTGAAGATTGAGACACTTATGCAGCATATGGGAATCTTTATTCAGGAAACGTTTCGCCACACAGTGGCTTCATCAGTCCAATACAAAGAGGAAGGCGTAAGGAGAGGAGGAGAATGAGGTAATCAGTCCCTCAACCTGGAGTCGATGTGTTCAGTCCATCAATCTTGTAGAATGTACAGCATAGGGCCGTAGACGTGGCTTATATACTGTAGTGAGGTGACGTGAAGCAGATGGAGGCGGGGTCATAGTGGTACCATCCACTAGTCGAAGTAGGTCTTCGTCCAAAGGTTGAACAAGTGTTGAAGAATTCTTTGTAACAAGACCCCATGATGCTGCCGTGTCTGACAGTTGTGATGAATGGTTTGAAAAACCGACAAGTTGAAGATTGAGACACTTATGCAGCATATGGGAATCTTTATTCAGGAAACGTTTCGCCACACAGTGGCTTCATCAGTCCAATACAAAGAGGAAGGCGTAAGGAGAGGAGGAGAATGAGGTAATCAGTCCCTCAACCTGGAGTCGATGTGTTCAGTCCATCAATCTTGTAGAATGTACAGCATAGGGCCGTAGACGTGGCTTATATACTGTAGTGAGGTGACGTGAAGCAGATGGAGGCGGGGTCATAGTGGATGGTACCACTATGACCCCGCCTCCATCTGCTTCACGTCACCTCACTACAGTATATAAGCCACGTCTACGGCCCTATGTTGTACATTCTACAAGATTGATGGACTGAACACATCGACTCCAGGTTGAGGGACTGATTACCTCATTCTCCTCCTCTCCTTACGCCTTCCTCTTTGTATTGGACTGATGAAGCCACTGTGTGGCGAAACGTTTCCTGAATAAAGATTCCCATATGCTGCATAAGTGTCTCAATCTTCAACTTGTCGGTTTTTCAAACCATTCATCACAACTGTCAGACACGGCAGCATCATGGGGTCTTGTTACAAAGAATTCTTCAACACTTGTTCAACCTTTTAACGAAGACCTACTTCGACTAGTGGATGGTACCACTATGACCCCGCCTCCATCTGCTTCACGTCACCTCACTACAGTATATAAGCCACGTCTACGGCCCTATGCTGTACATTCTACAAGATTGATGGACTGAACACATCGACTCCAGGTTGAGGGACTGATTACCTCATTCTCCTCCTCTCCTTACGCCTTCCTCTTTGTATTGGACTGATGAAGCCACTGTGTGGCGAAACGTTTCCTGAATAAAGATTCCCATATGCTGCATAAGTGTCTCAATCTTCAACTTGTCGGTTTTTCAAACCATTCATCATAACTGTCAGACACGGCAGCATCATGGGGTCTTGTTACAAAGAATTCTTCAACACTTGTTCAACCTTTGGACGAAGACCTACTTCGACTAGTGGATGGTACCACTATGACCCCGCCTCCATCTGCTTCACGTCACCTCACTACAGTATATAAGCCACGTCTACGGCCCTATGCTGTACATTCTACAAGATTGATGGACTGAACACATCGACTCCAGGTTGAGGGACTGATTACCTCATTCTCCTCCTCTCCTTACGCCTTCCTCTTTGTATTGGACTGATGAAGCCACTGTGTGGCGAAACGTTTCCTGAATAAAGATTCCCATATGCTGCATAAGTGTCTCAATCTTCAACTTGTCGGTTTTTCAAACCATTCATCACAACTGTCAGACACGGCAGCATCATGGGGTGTTGTTACAAAGAATTCTTCAACACTTGTTCAACCTTTGGACGAAGACCTACTTCGACTAGTGGATGGTACCACTATGACCCCGCCTCCATCTGCTTCACGTCACCTCACTACAGTATATAAGCCACGTCTACGGCCATATGCTGTACATTCTACAAGATTGATGGACTGAACACATCGACTCCAGGTTGAGGGACTGATTACCTCATTCTCCTCCTCTCCTTACGCCTTCCTCTTTGTATTGGACTGATGAAGCCACTGTGTGGCGAAACGTTTCCTGAATAAAGATTCCCATATGCTGCATAAGTGTCTCAATCTTCATCCTCCATTACCTGTCGAGCTCAGAACAGCTGACACCCGCACTTACATCCCCATGACACAATCTGTCACTGTCCTTGGCGTTAATTTTGACTACCTTCTACGCTTACACGGACACATACACTCAAGGCATGCAATAGCTAGTAAGGCCCTTGCGGGCCTCTACAAGCTGAAACATGCCTCTCAACGCACCAAACTACACCTCTACAAATCCCTTATACGTCCTCTGATAACTTACTCTCCTCTAGCCCTCTCTCTTGCAGCAAAAACAAACTTACTTAAACTGCAGCGTGTCCAGAACAAGGCGCTGCCCTGGGTGCTTGATGTCAGATGGGAGGACTTCGCCACATGCGAGTCTCTACATGCCCAGTTAGACATCCCTGCGCTGAATCTGTACTGGAAGACGCTCAGTGACAGACAGATTGACAAACTCGTGACACGACATGACTACTGGACCTCTCTCCTTGACGAAGACATTCGCAGACCCACAAACCAACACAACCTTTTCTACTCCTTGCATGATCCTGCTCCTAACCCTATTTACAAATAACCTTGGATTCTCCGAGAGGTACCTTCTATGACAGGTACCATTCTCTGATCCACGTTCGCCTTACCCTTTGGGTTAAGACATGGCTCAGTTCTACACTCCTCTCTAGCTCTAAACGTCGCATGTCCCTTCCTTCCCGCTCGCCCCACCGGAGTCCCAACAGAAGAGCCTGAATTTCTCTTCTCAATATCTGTCCCACGATCGCCTCGCTGCTGGGTTAAGCCCTGGCTCTATTTCTACGACTAAGAACACTCCTCTCCAGCACTGTTCTTCGTCTGTCCCGTCTTCCCCGCTCATCCCATTTGGGATCTTACCTGAACTTTCGTTCGTTCGTTCGTTACCGCTGTTACACTCCACTCCAAACACATCATCGTAAGACACAGTCGCTCCTCACCTCAAGAAGTGTTCCTTCGATCCCCGTCGGGGAGGGGAACCTATAGTCATCGTACCAGCGCCTGACTTACTCCTTCATGATGCTTGCAAACCGTGTAAGGATCAAACCCAACAGTGGAGTAATAAATGACTCTACTAAACTTGCCCTTGCTGCCGTTGTAAAGACTTGCCTACAGGTTAAATTTACAGCCATCAACTTGACGAAAGACTCATTCATCGTCGTCTGTACCGACGATTATGAAGCCACAAAGCTGATCGCCGACACTTCTATGAAAACCCTCAGAGACCGACAGTTCACCATCTCCCCTTCGCCTTTTTTGCTGGCGAAACGTTCCGTTTTCGTCAAACGGCTGGACAAACTCGTCACTTCTTTGGAAATAAATGGTATAAAATACCGACACAATGGCAATATAAAAGCAAATGCAGTATAATGTGATCCTTTATTGACTACGTTTCGCCCACACAGTGGGCTTTTTCAAGTCACAAACAGAACAGAGTTCTGTTTGTGACTTGAAAAAGCCCACTGTGTGGGCGAAACCTAGTCAATAAAGGATCACATTACTCGACTCAAGAAATCGTAATGACACGATTGCAAATAAACCATACCCCCGGCCGGGATTGAACCCGCGGTCATAGAGTCTCAAAACTCCAGCCCGTCGCGTTAGCCACTAGACCAGCTAGCCACAATAAGATTCATCCAACTAGGTATATTTCTACACCATAGGAAAGTTAGCACAGGCACCTCTGTGACCACAAATGCAAGTTTTTACAGACGAATCTCCAGCTAGCGTGGCCGTGACGAACTCTAGCTCAAGTCCCTTCACTGCCGTCAACATGACTCAAGAAATCGTAATGACACGATTGCAGTGAAGGGACTTGAGCTAGAGTTCGTCACGGCCACGCTAGCTGGAGATTCGTCTGTAAAAACTTGCATTTGTGGTCACAGAGGTGCCTGTGCTAACTTTCCTATGGTGTAGAAATATACCTAGTTGGATGAATCTTATTGTGGCTAGCTGGTCTAGTGGCTAACGCGACGGGCTGGAGTTTTGAGACTCTATGACCGCGGGTTCAATCCCGGCCGGGGGTATGGTTTATTTGCAATCGTGTCATTACGATTTCTTGAGTCATGTTGACGGCAGTGAAGGGACTTGAGCTAGAGTTCGTCACGGCCACGCTAGCTGGAGATTCGTCTGTCTCGTCACTTCTTTATCGACTGAGGATCTCAAGACCTCTATCGAGGAACAAAATACCTGGGCGTCGATTGAACATATCACCAAAATCCCCAACGCCTCTACAATGATCAAGCTAACCTTCTCCAACATCGAGATGGCTACTAGAGCACTGTCTGACGGCCTAGCTATCTCCTACTATCATATCCATCCAAGTCACATAGAACCCGAACGTTTCGCCCACATCTCGCCATGCTGGACCTGCTACTCCTATCACCACTCAACGCCTGACTGTCCTCTGAAAGGGAAAAAGTACTGCACAAACTGCGGTAAAGACGGCCATGACTTCAAGGAATGTTCTACTACCACTACCTCTCCTACCTGCCTCAACTGCAGGGGTACTCACCACACCCTTGCAGCAAAATGCCCTCTACGTAAAGAAGTCCTGTCTAAGAAAATCATTGAAGAAACCAAGAAGAACAACCCTAAATCGCCAACATACGCCGCCATTGCAAAAATTCAATCAGATACCACCGAACTCCTTCAAGCTACACAACAATCATCTCCACCCAGCCAGTCCCTCTCTGCTCTTCCTGACGCTGCTCCATCCAAGGTGCTATACTGTATGATGTATGCACACCTTACTAATGCTGCAAACCCTGGCTCATTCAACACAACAATCAATGAACTGTTTCGCCTAAACAACATGCCAAACTTCAACTTTCCAGACTCGCCACCATCACAAGACCTCCTCAAGCTAATTCCAGACATTGTTAACTTCACCTCAACCCCTGGTCCTACTCGTATCTCTGACCAAGACTCTACTCCAGAACCAACACCACCGTCTACTGCCACCTCTCACCACCCACCACCAGCCCAACAAATCACAACCGACCAACACTCCCTGCCTCCTCTCAACACAGTCACAGAAGACGAAATAGTACCAGAACATTATGAACAACCCTCGGACAACGACGAAGTAGTAGTCGAAGAAGAAACCACAGGCAACCGTTACCTAAGCCAAGCCTTTAATGGGTCTCTAACCTTCTACACCACCCCCAACCTCCCAACCGAAATGAGCGCAGCTGATATGCTCCACTTAATGAAAGAAGGAGCTGTTAAGTACACCTGCACCAAACCTCACCAAATTCCTTTTGAAAACGCACTATCTTACCTCGTGACGAATCTGAACTGCTCCAACCTCAGAATGCAACTATTCCACATGTCCAAGAGAGACTTCAAAAGACTCAAGAGTGGCTCCATCACCAGCGAAGTGTAGCCAAACACACAACACCCTTCCCAACACCTGACGTCCAAACCAGCTCTTCACCTCAGCCTGAAGCATATCAGTCAGCGAGCACTGTCTGCAGTCTGCTCTCTCCTCTATGTCCTCAACATGCCCTCTCTACACTGCCTCGCAGTGCCACGCAGCTGGGTTTAGCCCTGGCTCTTTCATCTACAACTCAAGACCTTCCTCTCACGACTGTTCATCGTCTGTCCACACTTCCCCACTCACCCACCGGAGTCCCAACAGAAGAGCCTGCTATGTGTGTTCTCAATGTCTGTCCCACGATCGACTTAGCTGCTGGGTTAAGCCCTGGCTCTATTTCTACAACTAAGAACACTCCTCTCCAGCACTATTCTTCGTCTGTCCCGTCTTCCCCGCTCATCCCATTTGGGATCTTACCTGAACTTTCGTTCGTTCGTTCGTACCGCTGTTACATTGGACACACAGCTCCATCGACGAACGATCTCGCCTCTCTAATTACCCCGTGTTGAGTGTGACTATCCTCAGAGTGGTGGTTACTAAACCTTCGTCTTCACCTTCAGGATTGGTGCGTCGGTGGTTGCCTACCCAAGGGCAGGAAGCCTCCCTCTGCACTCCTGTTGCTATCTGTAGCCTCCACGCTCCAGACTGTACGTGTAGTCTACACGCTATACAGCCAGTGTTGCCTCTCCTCGCCGTTGTCTGAAGTCTCCACGCCTCAGCCTGTATGTGAAGTCTGCTCGCCATTCAGCTAGTGTTGGCTCTCCTCATCGCTCACAGCCAGAGTTGTTCTCTTCACCGAGTGGTGGTTACTGGACCTTCGTCTTCACCATCAGGATTGGTGCGTCGTTGGCTGCCTACCCAAGGGCAGGAAGCCTCCCTCTGCACTCCTGTTGCTGTCTGAAGTCTCCACGCCTCAGCCTGTATGTGAAGTCTGCTCGCCATTCAGCTAGTGTTGGCTCTCCTCATCGCTCACAGCCAGAGTTGCTCTCTTCACCGAGTGGTGGTTACTGGACCTTCGTCTTCACCATCAGGATTGGTGCGTCGGTGGCTGCCTACCCAAGGGCAGGAAGCTTCCCTCTGCACTCCTGTTGCTGTCTGAAGTCTCCACGCCTCAGCCTGTACGTGTGGTCTGCACGCCTTACAGCCAGTTCAGGGCATACAGTGCTCCATCAAGCTACAGCTCACCTCCTCAGTGTCCTGTGCCTCCAGAGACGGACTCCACAAGAAACTTTAAAGTTATAACCAGGCAAGTACGTGTGTCTACTTCACACGTACTTGCCTAGCCAATTTTTCTCACAGGATTGGCCCCCACATCTAATTTACGATGCCTGCAATGCCTTCCACCTCCTTTCCCCTTACCACTCCTCTACTGCCAACACCTGCCTCTACTCTGTCTACTCCTGCTTCTAAGGCCTACCCTGCCCCCACCTCTTCCAAGCCCAATTCTTTCTCGCTTAACCTCAAATACTCTAAATCTGATCATGCCACTATCTGTCCTGGAAATTTACTGTACCAGATCACTGGCGCTCCTCAGTATAAAGTCTTTAAAACCAACTCTGGATTCAAACTACTTCTTGACAGACATTCTTACGAAACGTACACCTCAACCGAGACCAGACAAAAACTTCTCAATGCAGGCTTCACTATTATTTGGACTCCTGAGCACCGCGCCAAATGCACAGTGATCGCAAAACACGTAGACTATTCTCTCCTGACTGCCTATGACACAGACAAAGAAGACTTAATCAAAGACATTAGTACTAAGAACAAAGTCTCTGTTGACGATATTTATAGACCTGAAAACTCTACCATCCTCAAAATACGCTGTTCAACTCCTTCTGACGCCTCTACACTCTTCAATCAAGGAATCCTTGCCAAGACCATCCGCATTCCTCCAAACTCCCTCTTCACTCCAAACTTTCACCCCATCACACAATGTCTGAAATGCTACAAATTCGGCCACGACAAAATCTCATGCACTTCCACACAAACCTGCTCCAGATGTTCAGCAACTGGCCACTTCTGGAACACTTGCAACCTCCCCCTAAAATGTTCTAACTGCGGTGGGTCACACACTGCAGTTGCAAATTCCTGCCCTACTAGAAAAGACATTCTCTCCACCCTCAGAGAAAGCCAACCTCCCTCCCTCCCCAACCCCTTCCCTGCACCTCCCCCTCCTACAATACCTTCCACCCCTACCCCCAATGCCTGGGTTACCCCACGCACTTGGTCTACCCCTCCTACTCTACACACTTCAAACACCAACACACAGACTACAATCACCTCTCCTTCTACACCTACACCCACACTAGACTACAAAACTAACTGCCAACTCGCCACTGCTGCCCACTCTGCGATGGTAATCTCTCAAGCCTACCAATCAGACTACTCACATGTCCTTAACCTAATCTTGTCCGCTAACAATCTTCCCTCTTTAATTATCCCTCCTTCCTGCTTCTCTTCTAAGCCCCCTACAACCTCTACCTCCTCCCTCTCTCCCACCCCCCCACTTCCTACACCCACCAGCTCTCCTCCCCCCCTACCCCTCTTCACTACTTCCACCCCTCCCACCAACACCCCTACTGCTGCTGCTACGACCACCCCTCCCCCGACCTCCTTACCCACTTCCTCATCCCCAACCAAAGCTTCCGCTTCCTTACCCAGTACCATAGCTTCCACTTCCTCATCCCCTACCAAAGCTTCCACTTCCTCTGCATCTACCTTCGCCCACTCCTCCACCACAACCAAAACTTCATCCAGGTCCAACTCCACCTCCTCCAGACAAAATCCACTCAAACCCAAACCTGCCCCAACTTCTGACAGACATACAAAAGAACATAAAAACAGATCCATCTCTTCCTCCCCTCCAGGAAACGGGTCCGTAACACCTACAAACTCGCATCCACTGATGGCACCACTATCACGGGTTTTAATCCAAACTCCTCCGACATTAACTTTGCTATGACGAAACCATTAAATCATGTTTAAAGTGATTCAGTTCAACGTACGTTCTTACTTTACTATTAGACACCTACTGGCCGAGCTCCTTGAAGCAGAGAGACCAGATATTGTTTTGCTAAACAGTACCTGCCTCAAAGCCCCTCAACGTATCCGCCATTATGGTTATACTGCACTACAGTCCCCCTATGATCCCCACGATGGGGTTGCCATCCTTGTCAAATCCAACATAAAACACGAATCTCTCCCAATCCCTTTTATTCACCAACACTGTCTTGCAGTCAGAATACACACCCACCTTGGCCCCTTTATCTTTTTCACCACCTATGCTCGCCCAAACACTATTCTCAACATACACGACCTTTCCTTAGTCTTCAACTACACCAACACACCAACATACCTACTAGCTGACATGAATGCCAAACACACCGCCTTTCATCACACCAGTAACAACCAACTTGGTCACCAATTACTCAACTTCACTAACCATAAACACCTAATTCATCTCGGCCCAGACTTCAATACCTTCTTCAATCACACGGGCCAAGGCAAACCAGACATCATTCTGGCAAACCGAGCCAGTTCTCTATTTCAACACTACATCTCACCTGGCCCTATTACAGGCTCTGATCACATCCCAGTCATCTTGCACATCTCCTCCAACCCTATCCTCATTCCAACCACACCTTCCTTCTCCTACAAGAACGCTGACTGGGATGCTTTCAAACAACACATAGACAATATTAACCTCACCTATGACTATAACAACAAACCTATCTCTGACATCGATACTCAACTTGATCTCATCCAGGACACCATTACACAAGCAGCCAACAACGCAATACCAAAGAAAACTCACACCACTCGTTATTCCTTCAAACCGTCACTCAGAACAAGAAGACTAATTATCTGCTACCACAACCGCTTCCTCTACAACACACACAGATTTAATCAAGTTCGATTAGATCTCACTTACCTTAGAAACAACATTCTACACAGTCTAGACCAAGACCACAACAATCACTGGTCACAACTCATACAACAAGCTGACAAACAGCGTATTAAAAACACTAAAGCCTTCTGGAACTTTATCAAAAAAATAAGAGGCACTACTCCCACCAACAAATTCAAACACATCACCCACAACAACACACACATCTCAGACCCGCAGGCTGCTACCAACATCTTCAAACACATCTGGGAGAACATCTTCCACCCTCACCGACCTCACCCTAACGTTATTCAACACATTCAGAACATAGAACATTGGAACACTGCACACACACAAGATACAACACCAGATAGCCACATTCATCTAGACTCTCTTACCTCCTCCCAAGAACTCGACACTCCTTTCACCAACACAGACATTAAAACTCTCCTCAGACACCTTCCTCCCAAGGCTCCTGGCGCCTCTGGCCTAAACCATATTATCCTAAAACACCTTCCTGACTCTATCATTACTGCCTACACAAACCTCCTCAATGCCTCCCTTGCCTCTGGATACTTCCCTTCCCTCTTCAAAGCTGCTACTGCTATCCTCCTTCCTAAACCCAAAAAAGACCACTCTGATCCTAGAAATTATCGCCCTATCAGCCTCCTCGAAACTTTAGGTAAACTCTTTGAAAAACTCATCAACCATCGCCTTCGCAGATACCTGGAACACAACTCTCTACTTTCTGATGGTCAGTTTGGCTTCAGAACACACAGATCCACACAAGATGCCATTAACATCATTCTCAACTACATCCACATAAACACAGAACAAAGAAACAGGACAGCCCTGGTTGCAAAAGACGTTGAAAAAGCTTTTGACACTGTCTGGCACCAAGGGCTCAAGTACAAACTCTGCACTAACTTTAACCTGCCTCTCACTACTCGTAAACTCCTCTGCAACTTCCTAGACGGCCGTACCATGAGAATCAAATTCCAAGGCTGTTACTCTGACTACTTCACACTAAATGCTGGAGTACCCCAGGGATCTGTCCTCTCCCCTACCCTCTACATTTTATACACTAACGACATTCCAACACCTGTATACCAAAACTCCATCACACTAGCCTATGCAGACGACATTACACAACTTATCACTCATGCCAATATAGATACACTCACACACAAAACACAAAATGAGGTCGACAGGATAGCCATCTGGGAACAAAAATGGAGGATCAAAACCAATGCAGCTAAATCCAGCATTACATATTTTAACTACAGAAAACGTGATCCTCCATTACCTGTCGAGCTCAGAACAGCTGACACCCGCACTTACATCCCCATGACACAATCTGTCACTGTCCTTGGCGTTAATCTTGACTACCTTCTACGCTTACACGGACACATTCACTCAAGGCATGCAATAGCTAGTAAGGCCCTTGCGGGCCTCTACAAGCTGAAACATGCCTCTCAACGCACCAAACTACACCTCTACAAATCCCTTATACGTCCTCTGATAACTTACTCTCCTCTAGCCCTCTCTCTTGCAGCAAAAACAAACTTACTTAAACTGCAGCGTGTCCAGAACAAGGCGCTGCGCTGGGTGCTTGATGTCAGATGGGAGGACTTCGCCACATGCGAGTCTCTACATGCCCAATTAGACATCCCTGCGCTGAATCTGTACTGGAAGACGCTCAGTGACAGACAGATTGACAAACTCGTGACACGACATGACTACTGGACCTCTCTCCTTGACGAAGACATTCGCAGACCCACAAACCAACACAACCTTTTCTACTCCTTGCATGATCCTGCTCCTAACCCTATTTACAAATAACCTTGGATTCTCCGAGAGGTACCTTCTATGACAGGTACCATTCTCTGATCCACGTTCGCCTTACCCTTTGGGTTAAGACATGGCTCAGTTCTACACTCCTCTCTAGCTCTAAACGTCGCATGTCCCTTCCTTCCCGCTCACCCCACCGGAGTCCCAACAGAAGAGCCTGAATTTCTCTTCTCAATATCTGTCCCACGATCGCCTCGCTGCTGGGTTAAGCCCTGGCTCTATTTCTACGACTAAGAACACTCCTCTCCAGCACTGTTCTTCGTCTGTCCCGTCTTCCCCGCTCATCCCATTTGGGATCTTACCTGAACTTCCGTTCGTTCGTTCGTACCGCTGTTAGTGTGACTTTGTCAATGGTCCAAGTCGGACCGAAACGTCGTCGTAAGCTTCTCTCTTTTATGTGCGGGTTATTTGTGTATGAATTTTAGCAATTCGTAACCACACACCATAAACGAATAAGGAATCGTCCATCTCACAAAATGCACAATCATTAAAGATTTCATGCCAAACAGAAGAAACATTTCCTGGGTATTGAATTAAACTAATTGTCGGTTTGTTATTGAAGAATTAGTACTTTATCTGTTCAGTAACAACACAACTGAGTGAGAAAAAACACTGGTAATTAAAAGTTGAAGCTAAACAGAAGATTTATTCTCCAGATATTGCACGGAATCCAACCATTCCTAGGAGTATTACTATGTTAGTTATAGATAAATTTGCAACTATTCAACCAAAAATAACTGCAGCCGCTCAAATGAGGCATCATTAAGTTTCATTAGAAAATAAAATCCCATACCATAACAAAAAAAAAAATATTTAGCAAAATTGGAACCTAGAAACTTCAATAACAACTCCAGCCTTTAAGTTTGATCCTCCAATATTGGAAGTTTGAAGTCGTTGGGCAAACGCGTGGAAAGAAGTACCGGGAATAAATCACATAACGAAGACCATCAGGGACTACATAGCCACAACAGCTACATTGCTACGTAATTCATGCGTTGAAAATTTGAGTCACATCGTATCAGGTGTACCAAAGTTATATAACGAAAATTTGAAGGGAGAAAAGTTATTTGAGGCGACCCCTTCAGAGACCCTTAATAAAGAAGACTGATTTGTTTTTACTCGGTATTATTATTATTATTATTATTATTATTATTATTATTATTATTATTATTATTATTATTATTATTAGTATTTGTTGTTGTTGTTGTTCTTGTTCATCTTCTTCCTCCTCTTCTTGGGAAAGCGCAAAACTAGTTATGGTCATACAGCGCCCTGGGATGAGACGCAATCAAGTTTGACCCAAGGAAGGAAAAAGAAACCTCATTCCAAGACTCCTTCAGCAGAATCAGAGAATCTCCATTGAAGAAAACTTCAAATATCGATTCTCGTGTTTTGCTAATTAATTAATCTCCAGTTGTTAACTCAAAGCGAAACCATTGACAATGACAATGGGAACTCTTAATGTAATTGTGAGAAACAGTCGACAAATAACAAAAATACTTCTACTAGTAGTAGTACTACTGCAAGTAGTACTATTACTAGTACTATTAGTACTAGTATTACTACTAGTACTACTACTACGTACTTTTATTACTATTATTATTATATTACAGCAACAACCAAGAGGAAAAAAATCCACAACCAACAACAGTTCCAACTAGTACTACGACTAATAAAAATAATAATAATTAATTGTACCAATACCTCTACTACTAATAATTCTACTATTACTACTACCAATAATATTAATAGTGTGAATAACAACACTGCAAACAACAGTAGGAATAGCAACAATAAAAAACGTAACGAGAGAAGCAACAGATACGGTAACAGTTAAGAGAAAATCAACAAAGGTAGCGACAGTAACGACAACAGCAGGAACTGCAATAAGCAGGAACCCGCTAAGTGTTTGTTATTCACTCGAGCACATTTGTTCAACCTGACTCCACTAGTGCTGTCAGAGCGAGGCTGTGTTGCAATTACTGTGCGAATATTTTTAAAGTCGTGGAAGGGGCCACACCTGGATGAATCATTGAGAACCTGGTGAATGGGAGGCAATTAGGCTTGATCCAGGGAAAATGAGGATAACTTCTATTTTTAAAAGCATGATCATTTTACCATCAAGATTCCATTCATATCATAAATGGTGTAATAGCTCTGACAAGTTGATGATCAGGACTCAAGTGTAGTACTTGGAATCTTCAATCTTCATTGACGAAAAGTTTCGCCTGAGCTGCTGGCTTTCTCAGTCACATTCAGAGATGAATTACACTCCTGGAGAGAGCCTAGATGAAAAACTCCACTTCATCTTCCACCGAGGCTGAGGTCTCCAGGAGAGGAATTCACCTTTGTTTTAGACTGATGAAGCCTGCAGTGCAACCGAAGCGTTTCGTCAACACAGATTACCAGTGTTGTACATGTGTCCCACTCATCATTCGGAACGACTGTAAGAATGATCTCAGGTGCGTTATAACTATGGTAAGAAAAGCAATGTTTAAAAGTGCGTTAGAATAGCAGTACGAAAAGAACGTCTTTAAGTACCTTTGCATTCTGGTAACAGTGGTGTTTATACAGTATCTTTCAAAACTGGTTAGACAAGCAGGTACGCCGATACTTGTGTATATAGGTATGAAACTAGTGACTATATGCTCCTCTGTTTCAGAGTACTTATCGCAAATTAGTGCTCGTGATCATAAAATCTCAGTTTTTCTGATCTGTTAAAGTTTCGCCTAGCCCAACGAAGACCTTTATCAATATTATTTAGTGATTATTGTAGCTAGCAATTAAAGTGGCATGTGATCATGCTGATTAGTGATCATAGTGGCTAGTGATTCTGGAGACAAGTGGTCATGGTGCTGAAGGATAACAGCTAAAGTTCACGGAATGAACATTAAAATGGTATAAAATACCGACAGATTGTTAGGTAAGACACATATGCAACAGTTAGGTATCTTTATTTTGAAACGTTTCGCCTACACAGTAGGCTTCTTCAGTCGAGTACAGAAAAGTTGATAGAAGCAGAAGATACTTGAAGACGATGTAATCAGTCCATCACCCTTAAAGTTTTGAGGTGGTCAGTCCCTCAGTCTGGAGAAGAGCATTGTTCCGTTGTCTGAAACAATATGAAGTTGAAGTGACAGAATCGGGCCTTATATAGTCCCAGGAGGTGAGACGTAGGTTGATTTGGGAGGGCAGGTCCTTCTCAAACCCAGCCGTTCTCACTAGTAGAGGTTGTCGAAGTAGATGGTCTGTACCAAGATACCCTTGTGTTGCAGTGTCTGACAGAATGAACATTAAAATGGTATAAAATACCGACAGATTGTTAGGTAAGACACATATGCAACAGTTAGGTATCTTTATTTTGAAACGTTTCGCCTACACAGTAGGCTTCTTCAGTCGAGTACAGAAAAGTTGATAGAAGCAGAAGATACTTGAAGACGATGTAATCAGTCCATCACCCTTAAAGTTTTGAGGTGGTCAGTCCCTCAGTCTGGAGAAGAGCATTGTTCCGTTGTCTGAAACAATATGAAGTTGAAGTGACAGAATCGGGCCTTATATAGTCCCAGGAGGTGAGACGTAGGTTGATTTGGGAGGGCAGGTCCTTCTCAAACCCAGCCGTTCTCACTAGTAGAGGTTGTCGAAGTAGATGGTCTGTACCAAGATACCCTTGTGTTGCAGTGTCTGACAGAATGAACATTAAAATGGTATAAAATACCGACAGATTGTTAGGTAAGACACATATGCAACAGTTAGGTATCTTTATTTTGAAACGTTTCGCCTACACAGTAGGCTTCTTCAGTCGAGTACAGAAAAGTTGATAGAAGCAGAAGATACTTGAAGACGATGTAATCAGTCCATCACCCTTAAAGTTTTGAGGTGGTCAGTCCCTCAGTCTGGAGAAGAGCATTGTTCCGTTGTCTGAAACAATATGAAGTTGAAGTGACAGAATCGGGCCTTATATAGTCCCAGGAGGTGAGACGTAGGTTGATTTGGGAGGGCAGGTCCTTCTCAAACCCAGCCGTTCTCACTAGTAGAGGTTGTCGAAGTAGATGGTCTGTACCAAGATACCCTTGTGTTGCAGTGTCTGACAGAATGAACATTAAAATGGTATAAAATACCGACAGATTGTTAGGTAAGACACATATGCAACAGTTAGGTATCTTTATTTTGAAACGTTTCGCCTACACAGTAGGCTTCTTCAGTCGAGTACAGAAAAGTTGATAGAAGCAGAAGATACTTGAAGACGATGTAATCAGTCCATCACCCTTAAAGTTTTGAGGTGGTCAGTCCCTCAGTCTGGAGAAGAGCATTGTTCCGTTGTCTGAAACAATATGAAGTTGAAGTGTCTTACCTAACAATCTGTCGGTATTTTATACCATTTTAATGTTCATTCTGTCAGACACTGCAACACAAGGGTATCTTGGTACAGACCATCTACTTCGACAACCTCTACTAGTGAGAACGGCTGGGTTTGAGAAGGACCTGCCCTCCCAAATCAACCTACGTCTCACCTCCTGGGACTATATAAGGCCCGATTCTGTCACTTCAACTTCATATTGTTTCAGACAACGGAACAATGCTCTTCTCCAGACTGAGGGACTGACCACCTCAAAACTTTAAGGGTGATGGACTGATTACATCGTCTTCAAGTATCTTCTGCTTCTATCAACTTTTCTGTACTCGACTGAAGAAGCCTACTGTGTAGGCGAAACGTTTCAAAATAAAGATACCTAACTGTTGCATATGTGTCTTACCTAACAATCTGTCGGTATTTTATACCATTTTAATGTTCATTCTGTCAGACACTGCAACACAAGGGTATCTTGGTACAGACCATCTACTTCGACAACCTCTACTAGTGAGAACGGCTGGGTTTGAGAAGGACCTGCCCTCCCAAATCAACCTACGTCTCACCTCCTGGGACTATATAAGGCCCGATTCTGTCACTTCAACTTCATATTGTTTCAGACAACGGAACAATGCTCTTCTCCAGACTGAGGGACTGACCACCTCAAAACTTTAAGGGTGATGGACTGATTACATCGTCTTCAAGTATCTTCTGCTTCTATCAACTTTTCTGTACTCGACTGAAGAAGCCTACTGTGTAGGCGAAACGTTTCAAAATAAAGATACCTAACTGTTGCATATGTGTCTTACCTAACAATCTGTCGGTATTTTATACCATTTTAATGTTCATTCTGTCAGACACTGCAACACAAGGGTATCTTGGTACAGACCATCTACTTCGACAACCTCTACTAGTGAGAACGGCTGGGTTTGAGAAGGACCTGCCCTCCCAAATCAACCTACGTCTCACCTCCTGGGACTATATAAGGCCCGATTCTGTCACTTCAACTTCATATTGTTTCAGACAACGGAACAATGCTCTTCTCCAGACTGAGGGACTGACCACCTCAAAACTTTAAGGGTGATGGACTGATTACATCGTCTTCAAGTATCTTCTGCTTCTATCAACTTTTCTGTACTCGACTGAAGAAGCCTACTGTGTAGGCGAAACGTTTCAAAATAAAGATACCTAACTGTTGCATATGTGTCTTACCTAACAAAGTTCACGGAGTTAGGTGGTCAAAGCTGTTAGTCATGACCGGTTATCATGGTTGTAAATGTTCATAGTTTGTAAAGGATCATGATAGCTAATGATCATAGTGAGAAGTTATTATTGTTGCTAGTGATCATGGTAACTAGTGGTTATGACAGTTATCGTGATATCTAGTGATTATGGTGGCCAGTGAATCTCATAGGTAGCAATAATGGTGGCAAGTGATACTTGTTTCTTTTGATTATGGTAGCGAGCAATAAAGGTTTCTAGAAATCCTGGTAGATAGTAACCATAATGACAAGTGTTCAAAGAGGCTAGTTATTATGGTAGCTAATTATCATAAGAACATAAGAACGAAGGAACACTGCAGAAGGCCTACTGGCCCATGCGAGGCAGGTCCAAGTCTCCTACCGGCTTAAGCCAATGCACCCAACCTAGTCAGGTCAGGTCACATTGACTTAAGGGAGGAACACGGCAACCGACCTGGTAGCACAAGCTATCAGGTCTAACTCACACCCACCCACATCTACTCATGTATTTATCCAACCTATTTTTAAAGCTACACAACGTTCTGGCCTCTATAACGGTACTTGGGAGTTTGTTCCACTCATCCACAACTCTATTACCAAACCAGTACTTTCCTATATCCTTCCTGAATCTGAATTTTTCCAACTTAAAACCATTGCTGCGAGTCCTGTCTAGGCTAGATATTTTCAGCACACTATTTACATCCCCTTTATTTATTCCTGTCTTCCATTTATACACCTCAATCATATCTCCCCTAATTCTACGTCTTTCTAGAGAGTGCAGTTTCAGGGCCTTCAGTCTATCCTCATAGGGAAGGTTTCTGATACATGGAAATAAATGGTATAAAATACCGACACAATGGCAATATAAACACAAATGCAGTATAATGTGATCCTTTATTGACTACGTTTCGCCCACACAGTGGGCTTTTTCAAGTCACAAACAGAACTACCTGGGGTGGAAGGAACGCGAGTATTTATAGTCCAGCTGAGGTCAGGTGAAGAATGCTGCATCTGATGATGTACCGAGTGGGGTTATAGAGTCTAAAAACTTGGGTAGCTTGGAAAGGAGATTGGATAAGTTGTGAGCAGACCTTCTACAGTGTTCTTATGTGGGATAGCGATGAAGAAGTTTCTTGGCAAGTGGTTCAGCTAACCCCGAGTGGGGTTATAGAGTCTAAAAACTTGGGTAGCTTGGAAAGGAGATTGGATAAGTTGTGAGCAGACCTTCTACAGTGTTCTTATGTGGGATAGCGATGAAGAAGTTTCTTGGCAAGTGGTTCAGCTATGTTATAGAAGCTTCTATAACATAGCTGAACCACTTGCCAAGAAACTTCTTCATCGCTATCCCACATAAGAACACTGTAGAAGGTCTGCTCACAACTTATCCAATCTCCTTTCCAAGCTACCCAAGTTTTTAGACTCTATAACCCCACTCGGTACATCATCAGATGCAGCATTCTTCACCTGACCTCAGCTGGACTATAAATACTCGCGTTCCTTCCACCCCAGGTAGTTCTGTTTGTGACTTGAAAAAGCCCACTGTGTGGGCGAAACGTAGTCAATAAAGGATCACATTATACTGCATTTGTGTTTATATTGCCTTTCTAATACATGGGATCAACTTTGTCATCCTCCTTTGTACATTTTCCAGAGAATTTATATCCATTCTGTAATACGGTGACCAAAACTGTGCAGCATAATCTAAATGAGGCCTAACCAAGGATGTATAGAGTTGAAGAACAACCTGAGGACTCCTATTATTTATGCTTCTTGATATGAAGCCAAGGATTCTATTAGCTTTATTGCGAACACTTATGCACTGTTGTCTTGGTTTCAGATTACTGCTAACCAGAACTCCTAAATCTTTTTCGCAATCCGTAATATTAAGATCTACATTATTTAGTTTATATGTGGCATGGTTATTGTCCTGTCCAACATTTAGAACTTTGCATTTGTCTATATTAAACTGCATCTGCCACTTCTCCGACCACTGCTAGTTGTCATTATAGCTATCATGATGACTATGAAACATAATATCTATTGCTAGCAATCATAATCAATACTTATCACAGCGGCTAGTTGTGATTGTAGCTAGTTAAGGTAGCCAGTTGTCGTGGTGGGCTAGTTATCATGGCAGGTATGAATCATAATATTGATTTTGGAAGCTGATAGTCTTAAAGATTATATTCGCGGCTAATTATCATGGTAACTAGTCATAATGGTAGCTGGTAAACACTGGCCAAAGTTAACAAGTGGAAGTCAAGACACTTGTACTCTGGTATCAAGGCTGGGTTTGATTAAGCCCCGCCTTGCGCACAGATTTGGGCGACACGTTGCATTAAAATGATCCTCTGGTACCAGTGTGTTTATTCCCATCATAGTATCTAGTAATAACATGCTACTGATTTTGTAGCTAGTAATCTTAATGGTAAATTATGTTAATAGCTAATTATGATGATTGGTGATGACTAGTGCTCATGGTGACTAGTGATGGTGATTTGTGATCCTAAGAACATAAGAACGAAGGAACACTGCAGCAGGCCTACTGACCCATGGGAGACAGGTCCAATTCTTCTACCGGCTTATGCCAATGCTTTAACCTAGTCAGGTCAGGTCACATTCGCTAAGGAAGGAGCACGGCATCTGACCTAGTAGCACAAGCTAGTCAGGTCCAACTCACACCCACCCACACCCACTAATGTATTTATCTTACCTATTTTTAAAACTACACAACGTCTTAGCGTTTATGACGGTACTCGGGAGTTTGTTCCACTCATCCACAACTCTATTACCAAACCAGTGCTTTCCTATGTCCTTCCTGAATCTGAATTTTTCCAACTTAAAACCATTGCTGCGAGTCCTGCATGTCCTAGATATTTTTAGCACGCTATTTACATCCCCTTTATTCATTCCTGTTTTCCATTTATACACCTCAATCATATCCCACCTAATTCTACGCCTTTCTAGAGAGTGCAGATTCAGGGCCTTCAGCCTATTCTCATAGGGAAGATTTCTGATACATGGGATCAACTTTGTCATCCTCCTCTGTAAGTTTTCCAGTGAATTTATATCCATTCTGTAATACGGTGACCAAAACTGCGCAGCATAATCTAAATGATGCCTAACCAACGATGGTTAAAGAACAACCCGAGAACTTCTATTATTCATATTTCTTGATAAGCCAAGGATTCTGGTAGCTTTATTGCTAACATTTATGTCTTGGTTTCAGATTACTGCTAACCAGAACTACTAAATCCTTTATATGTGACATGGTTATTTTCCTGTCCAAAATTTAGACCTTTGCATCTGCCAATTCTCCGACCATTGCATCAGTCTATTCAAATCATCCTGGAGTGCGCTAATGTCCTCATTAATATGAATTGGACGGCCTATTTTGGTGTCATCAGCACATTTTCTTATGTCGCTATTTATTCCCTCATCTATGTCGTTTATGTAGATTGTTAACAGCAAGGAGCTAGGGATCATTGTTGTTAGTGATAGTAGTGAGCATGGTGACTAGTGATGGGTAGTAGTGATCCAGGTAGTTAGCGATCACTGTGAACATAAGAACAAAAGAAAGAAGGAACACTGCAGCAGGCCTACTGGCCCATGCGAGGCAGGTCCAAGCCTCCTACCGGCTTAAGCCAATGCCCCAACCTAGTCAGGTCAGGTTACATCCACTTAAGGAAGGAACACAACAACTGTCCTAGTAGCACAAGCTAGTCAGGTCCAACTCACACCAACCCACACCCACTCGTGTATTTATCTAACCTATTTTTAAAACTACACAACGTTTTAGCCTCAATAACTGTACTCGGGAGTTTGTCCCACTCATCCACAACTCTTTTACCAAACCAGAGCTTTCCTATATCCTTCCTGAATCTGAATTTTCCCAACTTAAAGCCATTGCTGCGAGTCCTGTCTAGGCTAGATATTTTCAGCACGTTATTTACATCCCCTTTATTTATTCTTGTCTTCCATTTAAACACCTCAATCATATCCCCCCTAATTCTACGCCTTTCTAGAGAGTGCAGATTCAGGGTTCTCAGTCTATCCTCATAGGGAAGATTTCTGATACATGGGATCAACTTTATCATCCTCTTTTGTATGTTTTCCAGAGCATTGATATCCATTCTGTAATACGGTGACCAAAACTGTGCAGCATAATCTAAATGAGGCCTAACCAAGGATATATAGAGTTGAAGAACAACCTGAGGACTTCTATTATTTATGCTTCTTGATATGAAGCCAAGGATTCTGTTAGCTTTATTGCGAACCCTTATGCACTGTTGTCTTGGTTTCAGATTACTGCTAACCAGGACCCCTAAATCTTTTTCGCAATCCGTATTATTAAGATCTACATTATTTAGTTTATATGTGGCATGGTTATTTTCCTGTCCAACATTTAGAACTTTACATTTGTCTATGTTAAACTGCATCTGCCACTTCTCCGACCACTGCATCAGTCTATTGAAATCTTCCTGGAGTGCTCTAATGTCCTTGTCAGAATGAATTCGACGGCCTATTTTGATGTCATCGGCAAACTTGCCTATGTCGCTCTTTATGCCCTCATCAATGTCGTTTATGTAGACTGTGAACAACATGGGGCCCAACACTGATCCCTGTGGAACACCGCTCTTGACGCTTCCCCACTCTGATTTCTCCCCATTTATGCAAACTCTCTGCTGCCTATTTGTCAACCATGCCTCTATCCAGGAAAAAATTTCTCCTCCTATTCCATGTGCCTTAATTTTCCTCAGTCTCTGATGTGGGACCCTGTCAAAAGCCTTACTGAAGTCCATATACACAATATCATATTCATTACCATGATCTACCTCCTCAAATACCTTAGTGAAAAAAGTTAATAAATTCGTAAGGCAGGAACGCCCCTTTGTAAAACCATGCTGAGATTCGTTGATTAATTTGTGCTTTATAAGGTGGCTACGAACTGCCTCGGCAATTATTGATTCCATAAAGTGATCATGGCCACAAGTGGCCATAGTGGCCAGTAATTATGGTGCCGGGAATTATTTCGCTTATTTATCTTTAGGCTCCTCAGTTTTATTGCTACAAATTAACATTTTCGAATACTCATTACTTTCCTCGACACTGTTACCTTGATGAGGACATTACATTCATAAATGTAACTTTTCCACAATTTTTTTACACGCATTTCCTTAAAATTCATGAAATTCACTTAATGATTATTTTTATTGCTCTTAAGTATAGGTTAATTTGCGTGGGAAAAGTCTTCTGTCACGCTCATTATAGAATACATTTGTAGACTAAATACTATACAGTAAAACCTTTACAAGAGCAGCAACTGGAATGAGGCTGAAATATAAAAGTATTAAACTTCTAATCCATGTTTTTCATTAGATAATCTATGAAACTAAGACGTATTCCATTAACGGCCGCGCGCAGTGAGAAATGTGTTTATTCGGTATTAAATTGATGACTGACTTCGCTTAAGAACATAATTTGAGTTATAGACAAATCATCAGTTAATCTCAATTTCACGTTAGCGCTGGACATGAAAGTGATGAAACCCGAGTATCTACACATGGGGATGAGGGATACACTATATATGATTACAGTGAATATGATCATTGCTCATGGTTAGCAAATGGTAACTGTAAACACGTTTGAATCGAAATGGAAGTACATATAATTCGCATAAATAATAATCACAATCCAGAGGGTGAAACGCATCACAAGTAACTCCTGTGTTACCATGAGTCAGGTCAGGGCAGGATGATTGAGAATGGAGGTGAAGAGAAAACGAAGATCAGGGCAGGGTAAGGAAAGGTGAAGAGACAGATAAGGCCAGGACAGAGAGAGTGAAGAGACAGCCAAGGTCAGGGTAGAGAGGGATAAGGAGACAGACAAGGCTAAATCAGGGCCGAGGGGTGGAGGGTGAAGAGACAGCCAAGGCTATGTTATGTTACGTACACTCTAAAGAGCATACATGTAAAATAAATGCTATGTAGTAAACGTTAAAAGGTCTAGAAAGAAGGAAACATTCAGAAAGAATGAAAACCAAGAGCCACAAATGGAAAGATTGTATCAGCAATATAAAGCACACCAAGTTAATTAAACAATTGTTTCAAGATGTTTTATTTGTCAGTAATGGAAGCTCGTATAAGAACGTGTTCTCTTCAGCTTTGTGAGAGAAGGAAGAGAGACGAGTGAGAGTTCATGAAGGAGGATATATAGATGACCCAACACAAAAGGTTGAGATGCTCTGGAGAGGAGAGGAAGATCTTACACACGGAATTGTGACAGAAGCTGGAGGAGATCAAGACCTCACAGAAGTGGTAGAAATGTTGTAGGAGGAGAGCAAGGTATACAAGTGATGAAAGTGATGTGGGGTGAAAGCAAGATCATAACAGAGGTGGAAGATATATTGTGGGAGGAAAGCAAGCTCTCAAGCAGGTAATGGAAATGACCCCATACAAGTAGTGAAAACGATGAGGTAGTAGATCAAGATCTCAAGCGATTGGTAGAGATGCTGTGAGAAGAAAGCAAGGACTTACTCAAGCAGATATGCTGTGCGAGGTGAACAAGATCTTATATAAAGATGTTAAGGGAGGAGAGCAGGATCTAACATAAGAAACGCTGTGAGTAAAGAGAAAGATAAGTGATGGAAGTGGTGCAGAGTGTAGGTACTTATAACACTTAAGAAACGCTTCAGTTATTAAGTGCATTTTACAATAAAAATATAAATAACACATTAGAAGATCATTTATAAAATTTAAAAAAAAAATACCTGCACGATTAACTCTCTCAAAGCATATAAATACATTTACATCAAATTACAATGTCTAAAATCAGCTAAATCACTAGCCTACATAATTTAACTTTTTATCCAGTTCAGAAACCAAATTGATTACTTTCATCTAATTATGCATTGACATGAATCTGAGCTTTAGTCTGTGTTAAGAAAGGCTTTTTGAAATATCAACATTTTTGGATATATGTCACCGACAATCATATGAATTAAATTATGCATAGATATTAAATGCGGTGCATGCAGTGAGGGGAAAAAATCAAGTTAATTTATTACATGTATGCATTACAAAACTAACAAATTCCATACACTCACGTAAACATATTTGCTTTACAGTTTTCAGGATTATTCACTTGCGTTAAGCATCTCTCTCCCGCACCAGAGTCCAGCAGTAGTCGCACATCAAAATGATCATCAGGGTTCCCTAATATATCTTCTCCATGATGGCTGTCTTGATAAAGATATTTAATTTTGTTCATTGCTAAAGCCGCCGAGGTTAGACAGGAAAAAGCCAATATGAAAACGGGGGGAATTAATCTTGAGGAGGAATCGAGATTCCAGTAGACATAACACCTTTGTAGATAAATGGTTTAAAGAATCGACATTTTGCACTTGTCTAATTTGTCAATAGTTCTTCTACAATATTTTTATAATCATCAAGGTGATACCTGACGAAGAAAACTGCGTCAGTGCTCCATTCATGCTCTCAGCGCAGCATTTTTGGAGACTTAAGTCAAAATGAGGATTATTTAGTAACTTCCGATTTTGAGGTCCAGTGAAGATTCCTTCCTTCAGTTTGACGTCACTTACTTTGGAAAACGTCTCTTTCAGATAGGCAGCCCTGCGCATTCTTTGTCCATAGTATTGACGAACTTTTTAATGGGACCTAGCTTGATTTGTAAAGACAGAAGAAGTACGGCCGTTGGATCGATTAATGGCCTGGGCTGAACGTTCTCGTGTGCCTGCCTCATACGATCCTCGAGTTGACTACGTACGTAGAGAGAGAGAGAGAGAGAGAGAGAGAGAGAGAGAGAGAGAGAGAGAGAGAGAGAGAGAGAGAGAGAGAGAGAGAGAGAGAGAGAGCACGTTGTAAATCTTGCAAACCAGGCAGCCAGGAAGCTTACACATTGAGTATGCTCCACTTTCTTGGTTTGCCTGACTCCCCCCCCCCTTCCTCTCATTTGCGACTGCTTGACAGAATAGAGAACAGAGCAAGACGTCTCTGCCTAGACCCATCCTGGATAGATCTGTCATTTCAGCAGATCCTTTAACACTGAGAGGATGCGGGTGGCCTTAATGTTATGTACAAGGCCAACATTGTCAAAGTACCACACTTGGTTCCACATCGTCGAGGACAGCGAGAAGAAAGCTTCTATACCACAAGACGGGCAGAAAGCAGCAATTTCACTCTGGCTGTACCCTTCTCCAGAACATCACTTCATCTGAGATGATTTATCCCCAGGATGACTCGAGTCTGGAACATATTCGTACAGCATTATGATGTCAACGAGATAACGTCAGTTGATCAAATTAAAATGTTGGCCTACAGATGGCTCTAACTTCATCCTGTTCTTTACTTGTATGCTTCATAACAGTAAAAATGCTTTCAAATGAGCTGATGTAGGTAACTCTTAGCTTGTCAATAAAGTTAGAAATCCCTAACTTGTCAATAGTTTATCACTAAAGTGAGGGATCCTTAACCTATCTTCATTGGCAAGCCAGGAAGAGAGAAAGGAAGAGGCAGGGAGAGAGGAGAAGCAGGGAGAGAGGAGAGGCAGGGAGAGAGGAGAGGCAGAGAGAGAGGAGAGGCAGGGAGAGAGGAGAGGCAGGGAGAGAGGAGAGGCAGGGAGAGAGGAGAGGCAGGGAGAGAGGAGAGGCAGGGAGAGAGGAGAGGCAGGGAGAGAGGAGAGGCAGGGAGAGAGGAGAGGCAGGGAGAGAGGAGAGGCAGGGAGAGAGGAGAGGCAGGGAGAGAGGAGAGGCAGGGAGAGAGGAGAGGCAGGGAGAGAGGAGAGGCAGGGAGAGAGGAGAGGCAGGGAGAGAGGAGAGGCAGGGAGAGAGGAGAGGCAGGGAGAGAGGAGAGGCAGGGAGAGAGGAGAGGCAGGGAGAGAGGAGAGGCAGGGAGAGGAGAGAGCCAGGGAGAGGGGGAGAGAGAGAGACAGAGGGGAGGAGAGGGAGGGAGGGGCAGACTTGTTAGGGTGTTAACACTGTTAACACTACCTTCAGCATTGCTTTGCTGGAATCAGTAAACAAGAGCCATTATTGCAGGATCAGGATTTTATCGAAAGCATCGAAAGGTTCATTATTATCACAACAATAACATACTTATTTTCCAAATTAAAGTTAATCTCGAGTCTTTTCTGTCGTTTTCTGATCAAACGGATTCTTGTTTCATGGTGCTGTAAATTGCACTAGCACAGTCTTGAACCAAGTAATTTTTTTCCTTGAACAAATTAAGATCACGCACAAGATCATTAAGGTCTCTTTGAATCATAGATTTGGTTCCAGGTTGATTCCAGCAGGTTCAAACTTGGAATCCCAGTTAGTGACTTCTTCCTCATCCAAGGGAAATATATCTTTGCAGGACGGCAGTACGGAACAAGGAGATCCTCAGAAGGTTCCACAGGTTTGATTGCTGAAGAGAGATCTGGATATGTTTTTTTCTATTTTTTTTTATAAAAATCAAAACTTCTAATACAGAAACAATGAACGGTGTGATCTCTCGGTTCTCTCCATACCACAGGGAATGCAAATGGCATGCATGACTTCCTTCTAGCAAACAATTCGTATAAAGAGTTGGAGCAAGTGACACAACAGCGACGAGGCGCCAACAGCTTGTCCTGATCTCCCGCCTTAACACTAGATTACTGAAAATAGTTTTACAAAAAATGTTTGATGTCCTGTCTGTTTTATTAAATTAAAGATGCCACATATTTAACTAAAAACATTACTGTCATTTAAGGATTCACGAGACATTATAGGCTTTACACAATACACAAATAACCCGCACATAAAAGAGAGAAGCTTACGACGACGTTTCGGTCCGACTTGGACCATTGACAAAGTCACACTAACCAGAAGTGGAGCAGGACGGCTATATATAGGCAGGAAGAGGTGGTGGTAGTAGTAGTACAAGAATGGTATATAATACCGACAAGATGAAATTAAGACACATACGCAACACCCGGTATTGTGCCTTTTTTGTTATTCATTATAGGCTTATAACTCCAGAGTTGAAAATATCTCTTGCTCTGAAATAAAAACATACAATCCAATAGTGATAAAGCAGTCTCATAAATCAACAAAAATCAAACAAAGCCATAAATACTCCTTGCAATGGCGATACACTCAGTGGACAATAATAAAGTTTCGAAATTAACTAGGGTAATGGAATCATTTTCACAGAAACTTAACATTTTTGGACCACATGCTGAATTTGTAAGAAACGCATATTTAAATGTGAACTGAAACCTTTTGTGACTAGTGTTTTTAATGTGAAAAGACATCAAAAAATTTCCTACAGATCGCTACAAACTCCCAAGGAATTATAAAAAACCACAAGGAACAAAAAGGCACAATACCGTGTCAAGAACAATACACAAATAATCGCACATATGTGAGGATTGTGTGTGTAAAATGAACGACATGGGCAAACTGGTGAAAAGTATTAGGGAAACACGTACATGCCCCATACTATTACAACAGCAGTATTAGCAGTGGTGGCTGTATGTCAGAGATATTTATTCGATACTCTGTCAGTAGAGTAGTATCAAAGTGACGTTGATGAGGAAATGAAACAAGACCTAACAAAATTGATGATGCTACAAAAAAGGTTCACACAAATTACCGAGATAATTAAAGACAGACCTCAGTGAAGTGACGGTGGAGCTGTAAGTTAGATTTCAAAGTAGTGAGTTGTGGTGCTGTAAGTCAGACTTCAGAGAAGTGAGTTGTGGTGCTGTAAGTCAGACTTCAGAGAAGTGACTGTGGTGCTGGAAGATTGACCTCACACAAGTGCCTGTGGTGCTGGAAG
Organism: Cherax quadricarinatus; assembly: GCF_038502225.1. NCBI lineage: Eukaryota > Metazoa > Arthropoda > Malacostraca > Decapoda > Parastacidae > Cherax > Cherax quadricarinatus. The sequence continues at coordinate 12,578,877 of NC_091310.1, forward strand.
ATTGACCCTACACAAGTGACTGTGGTGCTGGAAGATTGACCCTACACAAGTGACTGTGGTGCTGGAAGATTGACCTCACACAAGTGACAATAGTGCTGGAAGAATGACCCTACACAAGTGACTGTGGTGCTGGAAGACTGAGGCCTGGTCACAGACCGGGCCGCGGGGGCGTTGACCCCCGAAACTCTCTCCAGGTAAACTCCAGGTAAACTCACACAAGTGACTGTGGTGCTGGAAGATTGACCTCACGCAAGTGACTGTGGTGCTGGAAGATTGACCCCACACAAGTGACTGTGGTGCTGGAAGATTGACCCCACACAAGTGACTGTGGTGCTGGAAGATTGACCCCACACAAGTGACTGAGGTGCTGGAAGATTGACCATACACAAGTGACTGTGGTGCTGGAAGATTGACTCCAAACAAGTGACTGTGGTGCTGGAAGATTGACCCCACACAAGTGACTGTGGTGCTGGAAGATTGACCCCACACAAGTGACTGTAGTACTGGAAGATTGACCCCTCACAAGTGACTGTTTTGCTGGAAGATTGACCCCATGTAAGTGACTGTGGTGCTGGAAGACCGACCTCACACAAGTGACTGTGGTGCTGGAAGATTGACCCTACACAAGCGACTGTGGTGCTGGAGGACCGACCTCACACAAGTGACTGTGGTGCTGGAAGATTGACACTACGCAAGTGACTGTGGTGCTGGAGGATCGACCTCACACAAGTGACTGTGGTGCTGGAAGATTGACCCTACACAAGTGACTGTGGTGCTGGAAGATTGACCCTACACAAGCGACTGTGGTGCTGGAAGATTGACCCTACACAAGTGACTGTGGTGCTGGAAGATTGACCCTACACAAGTGACTGTGGTGCTGGAGGATCGACCTCACACAAGTGACTGTGGTGCTGGAAGATTGACCCTACACAAGCGACTGTGGTGCTGGAAGATTGACCCTACACAAGTGACTGTGGTGCTGGAAGATTGACCCTACACAAGTGACTGTGGTGCTGGAAGATTGACACTACGCAAGTGACTGTGGTGCTGGAGGATCGACCTCACACAAGTGACTGTGGTGCTGGAAGATTGACCCTACACAAGTGACTGTGGTGCTGGAAGATTGACTCCAAACAAGTGACTGTGGTGCTGGAAGATTGACCCCACACAAGTGTCTGTGGTGCTGGAAGATTGACCCCACACAAGTGACTGTAGTACTGGAAGATTGACCCCTCACAAGTGACTGTTTTGCTGGAAGATTGACCCCATGTAAGTGACTGTGGTGCTGGAAGACCGACCTCACACAAGTGACTGTGGTGCTGGAAGATTGACCCTACACAAGCGACTGTGGTGCTGGAGGACCGACCTCACACAAGTGACTGTGGTGCTGGAGGATCGACCTCACACAAGTGACTGTGGTGCTGGAAGATTGACCCTACACAAGTGACTGTGGTGCTGGAAGATTGACCCTACACAAGTGACTGTGGTGCTGGAAGATTGACCCTACACAAGCGACTGTGGTGCTGGAAGATTGATCCTACACAAGTGACTGTGGTGCTGGAAGATTGATCCTACACAAGCGACTGTGGTGCTGGAAGATTGATCCTACACAAGTGACTGTGGTGCTGGAAGATTGACCCTACACAAGTGACTGTGGTGCTGGAAGATTGACCCTACACAAGTGACTGTGGTGCTGGAAGATTGACCCTACACAAGTGACTGTGGTGCTGGAAGATTGACCCTACACAAGTGACTGTGGTGCTGGAAGATTGACCCTACACAAGTGACTGTGGTGCTGGAAGATTGACCCTACACAAGTGACTGTGGTGCTGGAAGATTGATCCTACACAAGTGACTGTGGTGCTGGAAGATTGATCCTACACAAGTGACTGTGGTGCTGGAAGATTGACCCTACACAAGTGACTGTGGTGCTGGAAGATTGACCCTACACAAGTGACTGTGGTGCTGGAAGATTGACCCTTCACAAGTGACTGTGGTGCTGGAAGACTGACATCACGAAGATATCACACATGGTGTGGATTTAGAAAAACTCTCAAAAGTAATGAATATGCTTTTTGATAGATGACGTCAGGTGGAAAGGCTTAAATAAAATGAAGCGATCATTATGCAGGTGGCGACGTTGTAGAAAGATGAAGACAACGAAAAACTGATTTATTCTATGTGGAAAATATCAAGAAAACATCGCAGAGGCTTTGGAGATGATCCAGAGAGTATATATTGCAAATATGTGACAAGAACTGTAACACACAGCCCCACGGGTGGAGAAGTGGCTATAAAGAAGAGATTAATATATCACAATGGTAGAGAAGCTGTGCGGAAAAGAAATAAGAATATATTGATGAAGATACTGAAGAATTAGACACGTGTGCAACTTCTGGGTATTTTTATTGTAGACGTTTCGCCATCCAGTGAATTTATCAATACAAGTTCAAGGACATCATTGGAAGTCAGAACTATATTCAAAAGATGAGGAACTGATTACTTCATCTTTTGTATATAATTCTGTCTCCCAGTTACGTCCTTGTAATTGTATTGATAAAGCCTCTGGATGGCGAAACATCTATAATAAACAAACGCAGATGTTGCACGTGTCTAATACTTAATCTTTTCAGTATTGTCATGTCCAGTCATGTCCAGTCATGTACAACACATGTACATGAAGGTACTGTTGGAAGATTAATCCTATTACGGTGTGAGGTTCCGGAGGAAGATGAAGATTACTTTGTACCTGTAGTGAGGATGTGTGGAGATCGTAACTTCAACAAAGTGGAGAAGCTGTGAGGTAAATGGAAACTGGATAATTTTATGTTGAGTGAAGCAACGTTAAGGTAAATGGTAAAAGAAAATGAATAAAATGTTAAAACAATCTCGGTGCAGTTGAGAGAGAGGGAGAAAAAAGAAAGGGTATAATGATAACGTAGAATTAACATTTGTAGAAGGAAAAGAAGGAGAATAATTGCTAAAACTCGAGATTTGTTTAAGTTAGAATAGGAGTGGGTAATTATGTTTTATGTGCTTAAGTACGATAGGACAGGGATAGAAATCTGAGAGGCACTAAAAATCTGTTAATGTTTCTTGGAATATTCGCCTTCGTAAAATGATCTCAGACAAAGTCAACTAAATCGTATAATAAATTTTTCACTAATTAAAACTGAGTAACACTCCATTAAGACTTGTGATTATTAATTGTAAGTAGAAGTTAATAAGATTTTCTTGCAATTTTACATTCTCGTGAGACCATATTAAAAACAGTATTCTGCCAGAATGCACGATGTTAAACTGCATTTATTTCATGCTCATAAAGCAGGACACAATCAGTTCCCAGAGTGCTGTCGACCGAACAAGTGACAGAATAATTATTTTAAGAGAAATCAAAGCAAAGTGGGAGGCAGTGCTGGAGAGGGTGTAAAAAAAAAATACTTGGTGCAAATAGCATGGGGAACATTTTAAATTAATCATGCTCAGAGACAAGTTTGTAAGGGGAAAATGTAGGAAACCTAAGAAAAAAAGTTATTGGTAAAAGGATACATAGTAGATTTGAAAAGTGAGCTTGTGAATACAAAGTTAATAGGTAGACTTAATGATGCGCATGATTCAAGAAGCTTAATAACTTACGGATCACTATTAGTGGTATCTCAATTAAGACTAGAAAGAAATGGCATATTGCCCACAAATATGACTCTCAAATATCTTGAGTGTCATATTTCTTGAGAAAATATTTCACTGAGTTTTATCGGTACCTGGCTGGTCACCTCATGAAGATCCAGGATAAAGCCCGTCTTGTTGACCCTACCTGTACCTGTACTATGTTGAGCTATGCCAAGCTCTACAGGCTCATAACATAACTTCTGTCTTCACAGAGTAAGAGAAACAGGAATTCATTAGGAATCTTATGAGTAGATAAAAGGGAAAGTCATACCATAGTCCTGGTACATACATTGTAAAACGTTTTATCCATTCAGCCTTGGAACTTAGATGATAATTTTACAACCAGCCCAACTGCAACTTGGTTGTATCAACGGCATCTACTGTGACACTTAAACCAGATGGTTAGTAAATAAAAAATACTGTAAGTCACAGTCTATGCCGTTAATATAGCCAAGTTACAAGTGTGCAGGTTATCAAATCTCCTTTCGTAAGCTCCGTTGGTGAGTTGCTACAGCATTGGATCTGATAAGTCCACGGTTCAGTTTGAATATCAGCCTAGATTTCTGGGGGAAAGGGGTTGGAAAGGTTGGGACCAGAGTGGCTACACTGTTCATCGGGGACTCGAGTGGTTAGAGATGGGCATGGTAAGAACCAAGAACAAATTTTGAATCCCAGACTAGTATTCTGTTTATTCACTGACAGCTGTTGAATATATCTTTTGTGTTTATAGAGTCTTGATTTTGAAGGGGTATGAGAATAGATGCATCTCGGAAACTTCTGGGACTGAGAGGAGACAGTAGAGCCACAGATGATGCCACTGACACAGGTACGTCATATGTGGGCTGGTTTTAAATTAATCCTATTGTAAACTACACGAGCAAGATGGAGAACAAATTTCTCAGCAATGTTGCGTTCCATTGTGCATCAGCCTCTGGCAAAGTTCTGAATTGGCACTCAGAACTGTGAGTGTCCTAATGGACAGTCACAGTTCTGAGTACCTTAAATGAGGTAAGATCTCTGAAGGTGAGAAGCAACTGTGGAAGGAAGAAGCATTCATTTATTCAATATGTTCGGAGTAAATACGACCCAGATCAGTTGATGGTATGCCGCAGTGTCCCGACACCTAGTTAATATTTTGTCGCATCACAGTAAAAAAACGCTTTTAGCATAGTTGTCCACGTGAAGGAGATAAAAAAGTGTTGTGGTGCTCCTGAAGCATTTGGTATAAACTTTTATGTGAGAAATAAGTGTCCGTTTTCCTAATGAACACTCAAATACATAACAGTAGATCTCTCTCGTGAATTGGAAATATAACCATTATCCAGAGTACATCAGTGCTGCTAATGTACCTGCCGATTTCTTAGCATTTAAGGTCATCAACAGACGGTTTACTGATTAAAAAAGAACTGTCACTCGCTTTATTTACAAACTTGCAGATGAAAAGTACTAAACAATTACGTGAACTAGAGAAAATCTAGATATAAATGCAGAGTAAAGTATGATCCAACTGTTTCCAATTCCTGCTACTGGATTTTCACACTAATTTTGGTCTTGATATCACTATTGTCTTGATCTTCTGTACAGAACGTGACCATCTCCAGTTTGAGTTTCTTTGAATATATTTTCGTGGATACCTTTTCGGGCCTTGTTTAGTACTTCATACACGGAGAGCTGGGACTGATACCGGAAAGGCAACAAATCATATTTTTGTGATGAAATGAAACAGATGAGGATCTTGACTGAGATTAGGTAAATCTCTATGTTGTCAGAGGGATTTGACACGATTCTGGTACTCAGCTATAACAAAAATGTGGGAATGTGGTAGTCATCGTTTTTAGTCATTCGATGGAGTATACACAAAAATTGGTGGGTTCAAGTGTCTAATATTCTGTAATTGCTTGCATAAGCTTAACTAAAGATTCTTGTCAAAAATGACTGCGATCATAATGAGATCGACCAGGTAAAACCTCTGCTTGAATGTCTTCGCGATTTATATTGAAATAAAATAAGAGAGGCCGGGGACTACCATCATTTGCTATTGCATGACTTAAGTGAGTATTTTCTTCAGCTCTGAGTTTCCTCTGGTTCAGATGTAAAAAAGGGCATTGTCAGACTCAATCTTTACAAACATTACAACGGCAAACTGGTGAAGGAGTTAGTGACATCTCAAAATGTGGCTGACATACCCAGCTCTGACCATCGTTCTATATGCATAGATGATCAGAGCTGAAACCCTTTCGTCACTAATAGAAAGTCTTGTGGTAATTGTGATAAATCAAGAAAAGGAAGCGGCTTAACAGCAGTGTCAGTATTCTATAGAGGTGATAAATTTGACACGTGAAACATTTGGGTATCTTTAATGAGGAAACGTTTAGCCACAGAGTGGCTTCACAAGTCCATACAAAGGAGAATGGTGAAGAACAATAGCAGTTTGAGGTAATCAGTCCCTCAGCCTTGAGTGGATGTGATTAGTCCATCAATCTTGAAAAGAATACAGCATATGTGCGAAGAAGTGGCTTATATACTGTAGGCAGGAGAGGTGCAGCAGTCGTAGGTGGTATCACATTTGACGAATGTGGAAGTAGGTTATGTCCATGGGTTAGGCAAGTTGAAGAATTCCCTATATTATGATCCCAAAATGTTGCTGTGTCTGTCTCAAACGCCTACTGTTCTTCACCATCCTCCCTAGTATGGACTGATGAAGCCACTGTGTGGCGAAACGTTTCCTTATTAAAGATACCCAAATGTTGCACATGTGTCTAATTTATCAAACTGTCGGTCTTCTGAACCAGTCATCTACATCCTACAGAGGTGGGAGTGTCAGCAAAAGAGGAACCAGTCTCATTATGGAGCCGACGTGACAGTGGAAGTTTGCAGCAGAGGAGACAATGCCAAAACATTGCAAAGGAGGCATTGTTGGTGTGTAGCAGAGGTAGCAATGTCAGTAAGCAGCCGAGGTCTCTGGTTACAGTATGGAAGACAAATTATTGACTGAATGAAGATAATTTGTGGAAAAGGCTAAAAAAAACTCATGTAAAAAATTCTTTACAATTTAACATGCTGTACAGTAGACGGAGTATATAAAGAAGAGGATAAGCGAAATGACAGACAGCAAAAAATTGATAGAATTAGTTAGGAATTGTCAATTTATTGTGTTGACAATAGAAAGTTTTGGAAACAATTAAGGAGAGAAAACCTTGGAAGTAAATGGGCTTAAAACAACGCCTGGATGACAAACACTTCTACTCTTATAAATGTACGGCGGTGACTGTACAAATGTTTCTGTGCAGCTTCATTACCTCAGCTTCAGAATCTTTTGTCAGCTACACTACTTACCATGACATCGGCCTTCTTTTGGATCAGACGGTAGCAAGACCTGTAGTAGTGGCCTGTAGCAGCTACAGGTTCCCTATTGACAATGGCCCAGCATTCTCTGGTCCACCTTCCTAACTACAACTTTCATGATATTCTCATCTGCTCCTACCTCAACGTACTGTGCAAGAGCATCTCTTATTTTTTGGACCCCCAAGTATTTATTTATTTTCTTACAAAAGATGCATTGGCACGCTTTCTTGAAATTTCCGATGCGGCATCGTCTATGGGACTGTGTTTAGCAATGTTATCAAGCATAATTTTTAAGGTAGAAATGCTTCAACATCTCCTGTGGTAGGTTTTTAATGGTATCTTCTCATCAAATTTGTTTTTTTTGCTTTCTATAAGATTGCTGCTATGCGTCTGATTTCAGGTGGCCTCATGATGAATTTCCAGAAGTAAATACTTTTAGATTTTACCAGATTGAATTTTGATCTTAAGATGAATAATGAATCGGGTAATACATGCTTGATCTCTTTTTTAATCAAGGGAATCTGATTGTGTGCTATTTCAGTTTAAAATATGAATACTGAAAACTTGTACAATTTATAATCTAATATACAGTGTGAGCAGTCCTGGTGTGTTCAAGTGAGATGTTTTGATACAATTTGCATGATATGTTTTTAAGTTGCTCTGTTCCTTAAGTAAAAAATAGTTATAGTTTTGAAATTGTGAATCGATTTTACTCTTAAAGATAATTTTTTGTGAGGGTAGGGGGGGGGGGTAGGAGGAGGGGGTGCGAGTGAAATGCGGACCGTTAAACTGCCAGAGGCCTGTAAAGTGTTGTGGTGTTGCTATGCCACCAGCCTAAACCTTAATATTAGTTGTATACTATTATTAGTAAGCTAGAACCTAGTTTAAGATGGTAGTCTAGACACTTAACCTGAGCCAGAAATGTAGGTGTAAGTAGCTTAAATAACGACTTTATCGTATCTCTTTAGACCTACAACTTAGCAGCATAGTGCCACTAGCTGCGTTCTGGGTCTGGGCGTCAGTAAGTCAGTAAAGCCATCCACACTGGTGGGTCAGCCGCGTGGCAACATAAAGCGCCCAATAATTTTGGCATTCTTTCGTAACTCATGATGTGTGCATCGAGGTAGTAAAGGTGGCTCGGATGTGCTAGAATCTCCGAGACTGGGAATTTTTCCATCCGGCTCTCTAGTTATCTTCAGGTTGGCCGTTAAGGTTCCTTATGTGTCAAGCTTTGTGCAAGTCTATATACATAGATATTTTTAGCAGGCTTTTGTTGCGAGGCTAAAATGTTATGTATCAACAGCCCTGTTTAAGAAGGTCGTCCTTGGGAAGCTTGGTATGGTATGGTTTGCACTTAGCGTGGATTTGACTGACGAGGTTATGAGTAGTGTCTGTCAAGTAAGAGTCCCCTTTAATCAACAGTATCTTGTACTGAAATTAAGCTGCTACTTTAACAAGGATGTTATGCTTTAAACTTTTTTGGACCTAACAAAGAAACTGTTACCTTGATGGCTTTTACCATGTCAGGTTGGACCACTTAGTAACAGTGAAAGAGTGACTGTTATAAGACACTTATATGAGAGACTCGCTCTGTAGACCTCGTCATGTGCAGTCGCAGAAGCTCTGACTCTCATTTTTACAGACTCCCTCCGATCCCCGTTGGGAAGGGGAACTTTTACTTGTCAAACCATACCTAGGGAGGGGATAGGACCCGCGGTCAGTGTGTCTCAAAACTACAGACCGTCACGTTAGCCACTATGCCAGCTAGCCACAATAAGATTCATCCAGCTAGGCAATCGTGTCATTACGATTTCGTGAGTCATATTGACGGCTTTGAGGGGACTTGAGCTACAGTTCGTCACGGCCACGCCAGCTGGAAATTCGATTGTAAAAACTTGCATTTGTGGTCACAGTGGTGCCTATGCTAATCTTCCTATGGTGTAGAAATATACCTAGTTGGATGAATCTCATTGTGGCTAGCTGGCCCAGTGGCTAACGCTACGGTCTGGAGTTTTGAGACTCTCTGATAGCGGGTTCTATCTCCGCCCGTGGTATGGTTTGTTTGCAATCTTGTAATTACGATTTCGTGAGTCTTTTACTTGTCTCCAGGTGACTATTCTTCCACGATGGCTCAACGTGTGAAGATAAAACCTAAAAGCTCTATCGTCAACGATGCCTAAAGACTTAAACTTGCGGCTGCCCTAAATAGCTGCGGGTCAAGTTTTTGGGCATTGCATTACTGAAAGAAGCTTTTCTCGTCACCTTCATTGATGATGAGGCCGAAAAAGTCCTTACCCCAAGTGCGATGAAGTCCCTGGACGATCTTGGCTTTCTTATCTCCACTTCTCCCTACTTGAGGACTAAAACGTCTGCTACTTGTGCTACTGACCAATCAGCTACATCACCTCAAATGCACCAACCAAAAGCCAGAAGACCCAAAATGCAAACACCACCTCACGTATCTCCAGGTACCGAAGTTGAGGAAGAAGAAACACTGGAAAAAAAGACTCGTCAAATTACCTTCTACTCCACTGAACCACACTACACGTTACTGACTGGGCAAGAAGCAATCTCTCGATTTCAACGCGGAACTAACAAGTTGTTACAAAAAACGCGATTTCTAATAAGCATAGAGATCTCCAGTGAATACTAGAAAGGACTGCCCTTCTAGCATCCAGCCTGTTACTGGGTTTTCGTAACAATTAGTCAGTATCCTGGTCCAGTTATCCATTAGAATTCAATATGAATTATTAGTGCTTCAGGATTACAAGTTTATTAATAAAGATGTCTAGGAGTATATTATCAAATTAAATTAAATCAAAATAATAATAATCACTTCTCTCGTGTACAGTAGTATTGTGCTGAAGGCACATATCACATTTATACGTCTTAAGTACCGTCTGGTACATTAACATTTAATAAGACATTACAAATATGTACAAGTAAGTTTGTGTGTAAGTGCTCTAAGTAGTTCGCTATGTCTCAAAACTCAACTAGACTTTAGTGACTAAGTCCTGACATTAACTAACTTCTTGACCACCTGGCAATCAGAACAGCTTGCTTGAACAATGAAACGGCTGCTAAGCCCAATAGCAATATAACAAGCAACTGCGACACAGAATCAGGATCAAGGAGATAATATAACGACACTAAGTAGGGACCAGCAGCAGATCCTCCACAAAAGTCACAACTCCCATACTACTGAATCTAAGTTCAGCATAAGAAAATTCCCGACTGTGACAGTACACAGATACCAGTACAAGTTAGGTCAGAAGCTACAGCTCAGGACCTGAGTTGCTCAGAGTGTCTATGAGGCACACAACCTCAGCACAACGTCGAAAATCGCTAAGTCTAAACAATGTTGTGTAAACAGAGTTCTACAGAACCTACAACAAGAAAGTGACAGAGACGATCTTCCAAAAAGGGCCCACAAGAGAGAAGAGTGTGGTGCATCTTGCCAGGAGAATGTCCAACCGACAAGAGAGTCAGCCAGCCCAGACTGACTACTCCAGGCGAGGTGTGAGCACCCCCCTCGGTCACGTGATTGCTCCGTGGACAGCTGCTGCCCAGCAACACCGAGAAGCCGGCAGGGAAACGAGCAACGAGCGATAATTACAGTAGTTAGACAACACTTGAACTATGAGCACTGAATAATATATATAAATGTTACATCCTACCTAATAAAAGTAACTAAGTCAAATAATGTAAAGCAATATATTTACGATTTAGCTATTATCGCAAATATAAGCAATATAAAATTATATGAAAAGGTAATATACATAATATACATTGTGACCCATTCAGGGGTCGCAATACCCCCCCAGCACGACAACTCTTATAATTATTCTTAAGAACTCATGTCGCTAATAACAATTTATTATCGAAATCGAGTCACTCTTGTGCCAAACACTTCTATAATTTCACAGTGTCTATATCGCTAAGTTATGCCCCTAGTACTAGGGCAGTACACAGTATCGTATCTCTGCATACTCGTGGTTATGTACATCAGTGTAGAGACAGGATAGCGTAGACAAGCATGACACGTTGAGGCTCGATCATAGTAGTGGAGGCTATTTGAACAGTAGTCTTGAGCTATAGGCAGGAGACGGCATTCCACTCTTAAGTAGTGGTAGTGGAATGCGAGGCAGTAAAGACATCTGAGTATGAGGAAGCTTAAGGTGTGTAGTGAGGGGGGATCTGCGGCAGGACTGTTCCGCCACTCGGTAACATTACCCACGCAACACTACACACTCAACACTCAGCTTCTGTCTCCAACTGTCTCCTAATCACACACATATATCACCACTACTGTGAATATATAAATAGAATAATTAGACATGACATGAGTATACATAGTTAACATGGGCTGGAGATATTACGTTACTTTACTGAATTTGACATAGCAAGTAAAAGGTATTTGGGCATATAATTACGTTAATTTAATGTAACTGATAATTAAGGACGTGACAAAGCGTCAGCAGTTACATTACAATGACCACTGATATGTTGTATACTAATAGAGTAAGGCTGGATTCTGAGAGCTCACCTCATGATCCTAGCATTTTTACTCTTCATAGTGTTTATATAGGTGAGTGGGTTGTGGTCTGAAAAAACGTCAATTTTAAATGGGGAAGTGCCCAAATACACGTCAAAATGTTCCAAGGACACCACAAGAGCTAGAGCCTCTTTCTCAATAGTGGCATAATTTTCTGGTGTCGTTTGAGCTTAGATGAATAGTAACATATAGGATGGAGAATGTCAGTGGATGTTGACTGTTGGAGCAGCACAGCACCCACTGCATAACCACTCGCATCCATATGTAAAAAGAAAGGAAGATTGAAATTAGGACTCCTCAACACAGGAGCAGAGGAGAGCAGACGCTTCAGCCTTTTGAATGAGTCTGAACAATCTCTAGTCCAGATGAACTGAACTTTGCTACTAGTAAGCTCAGTGAGAGGAGCAGCAATCTGAAAAATGTTTGGACAGAACCTGCGATAATATCCTGCCATACCCAGGAATCTCTGTACTCCCTATCCTGTGGCACTGGAAATTCAGAAATTGCAGGAACCTTAGCCTCAATAGGAGCAACCTCACCTTGGCCGATACAAAAGCCTAAATAGGTAATCTTGGCTTGACCAAAACTACATTTAGCTAAGTTAGCAGTGAAGTTGTAGTGCGCCAGTCTCTCAAACAATGCTCGGAGACGTGTCAAATGTTATTCCCACTCATCACTGTACACCACTAAGTCGTCAAGGTAGGCTTCTACTCCGTCTAAGTTGTGGGTCAACTCGTTCATTATACATTGGAATGAAGAAGCCGCGTTACATAAGCCGATGGGGGTGACGAGGTAGTTAAACAATCCATTTTGAACAGTAAAAGCAGATATTTCTTGAGCACGTTCAGTAAGCGGGACTTGATAATAGCCTCATAAGAGATCTAAACAGCTGACAAACTGGGCTCCTGACACACGGTCAATAAGGTCGTCAATGCGAGGTAAGGGATAACCATCAGGCAAGGTGACAGAGTTCACTTTCCGGTAATCAGTGCACATTCTGAAAATACCGTCAGGTTTAGGCACTAAAATACATAGTGGACTTTTACTGCGCTCAATAAGTCCATGAGATAACAGAAAATCAACTTCTTCTCAATGCTTTATGCTTCGTTGGACTCATCCTATGTGGTGATTGCTTAATGGGTGATGCTCCCTGTACATCAACGTCATGTACACCCAGAGTACAACGTTTAGGAACATCACTGAACAATTCAGGGAACTGCAAAATCATGTTTTTAATTTCACCAGCTTTATCAATCCCAAGGTTACTAAGAAAATTGTCTAGTGATTGTAGAGTCACTGAATTTTCTAAACGCACCTCTGTACCTCTAGAGATGTCAGGCAGACTGACGTTTTCTTCCTCTGTCCTAGGAAGAATAGATGTAGTAGGTAGAGGACTAGCGTAGTATGTCTTAAGCTCGTTAACATGGTACACATGATTGGATTTCTTCTTCCAAGGCATACGTACTAAATAATTTACGACGCTAAGCTTTTTCACTACTTCCAGGGGACCATCATACCTGGCTTGTAGAGCATGACCTGGTACTAATTTCTGAGCCATCACCTTATCTCCTGCTTTAAAAGAACGAGAGACAGCACGCTTGTTATAATGTTGCTTCATTCTACAGTTACTGTTTCCTTCATTTTAGGCCAAGTAAAATGTTTTGCCAGTTTACCGAGTGTCTTCTTGACACCCAAATGTCCTCCAATGGGACTAATGTGAGCAAAATCAATGGTTTGTTCACGAAATGTAACTGGAAACACTATCAGCTGACAACTTGCATTAATGTATTTTTCTCCATCAGTACACCATTACTATAATAGTAACAATTATCGAGATCCTTTGCTTCACTCTCAGTAACTGCTATATCTCTCAGTCTTTCCAGTGACTGATCAACAAACTGATCCTTGATTAAATCATAATGAGTTAGAAATTTAATGTCAGTTGTGTCCTGACTAGGTTGATGACAGGGGGGAGTCAGTGTTAATGATTCTGGGCGCAGAGCGTCACTGAACAACATATTCAAGCCCAAATCATTGTCATCAACTAACTCAACAGGAGACAATGATGGTTGTTGTATCTTTGACATAGCTCTAGTAATTGCGCTGAGAGGAAATAAAATAGGCTTCTCTCTACAAGCTTCAGTGGCATAATTATCATCAGTGGTATTATCAATCACAAGTGGTTCCTTACATATACCAGCATTAAGGATATCGTTCCCTATCAACAAGTCCACTGACCAGATGGGAAATACACCGCTGGATATGCCCACTGAAATATAACCAGTACAATAGCTTGTTTCAATGTAAACTTTGTGCAGAGGTACTTTTATAACAGCCCCACCATAGGCTTCTATCATCAGTTACGGACAGTACATCTTCTCTTAATAACGTGCGATAACTGCCAGTGTCTCTGAAAGTAATTATCTCAGTTAGATGTGGTTCGTCAAATCCTGCTTTACCTCTCTATAAGTAAGAACTCATCGCTGAACGAATCTTTTCGTCAGATACACTTTCTGACACTAGTCATCTATTCTGAGTAATATTATCTAAAACAGTAGAATAAGAGGTAGTACTACGATTTTGGTGCCTTTGTTGCATGGAAGAGGATACGACTTGTGTGGGGGGCGCCAGCCGCACAACCGCTTCTGACTTACAGCAACACTCTCTAGCATGTCCTTTTCTGTTACAATAGGTACATTTAACTTTCTTCTTCTCGATATCAGACTTCTGTCTAACCTCAGACAGATTAAGAATTGTGAGTTTTCCTGGTAAAGGTACGAGAAATTACAGTAGCAGGTACATCAGGCAGGCACTGATCAGCTGATTTAGGTTGCCAACTTCTAGGAGAACTTTTAGTTACCTTGTTTCTCTGTGTTTTAGTACGTACAAGTTTGTGAGAAATCTCGTAATTGTCTGCTAATGCTGCAGTTTCAAGAATATCCGAGGCAGTATGATCGATCAGATATTCTTGTATGTCAGCGGACATACAGTTGTTAAACTCTTCATGTAGTAACAACTGATCAAGACTGTCATAATTGTTACATTTAGCAGCTCTGCACCATCTCTCAAATGCAACTTTTTTCTCACGAGCAAACTCTACACAAGTTTGATCTTGTCGTTGTAACGTACGAAATGCATGTTGTTAACTTATGGGTAACAAGTTATATGCCTCTAGAATAGTTTGCTTGACAGCATCATAACTAATATACTTGACAAATGGTAAAGCAGCAGTACAAGTTTGAGCTCTTCCTGTCAAAGCTGTGTGCAACAAGGTAGCCCAATGCTTACGTGGCCAGTTCATAGCACCTGCCTGGTTCTCAAACACATCAAAATAGGTGTCTAAGTCACTCTCAAAAAACTTAGGAACCATTGAGGAAGCTTTCTGCACATTAAATGTGTCCTCTGTTGTACCAACAGATTTATCAACTTTATCAGATCTATCAGTCTGTTGTTTTCCGAGACAAACATTTTCTCTCTGGAAATCTTCGTTCAATTTCCTCTGTGCCTCTATTTGTGCAGTCTGCAACATAATGAGGAGTTCCATCCTCTCAAATTGTTCCTCAGAGATGGGACCAGTGGGCAACGGAGGAGTGGGGAAATTAACACGTCTTTCTGGACGGTCCATAGGTCGGGCACCTGGTCCAGCCATCCCTAGAGAGTCTAGATCTGGTCTAAGATAAGTAGATACCGGTGTAGCATTCACGGTACTAGTATGAGGCTGAGTCGTATGACCAGCTATACTCTGTACTATTGTGTTAGTTAGGAGGGAAGGTGTGAGCGAGAACTGAGCTACTAGGCTCACTTCTGCCGTAGTTGCTTTCTCTTCTACATCATCAAATAGTCATACTTTCTAAAAGAGACACTATGCTCTCTGTATCTGAATCATAATCAGACATCTCTGCATGAGGAGGAAACAATACATCTTTAATTAACGCCCTGACAGTTTCTGTGGTGTAATTCCTGTTATACGTCACACAGAGATATTTGGCTATTCGCCAACACGTCTGAAGTTTTAATTTACTCAACTCAGACAAAGTCAGAGTATCAATTAACTGTTTCACTTTGACATACATCACGAAAATAAGTGCACTACGAGAGAGTGATTATGGGAAACTATAATCCTAATAGGAATTTTAGTGTTGGTTGTCTTAGAGTTAGAGCTCATCAACAGTATTTCCATCTCCTTGGATCAAGAGACTCAGTCAAGTACATACATCCACCTAGTATGTTGTACAAGACAAAACTCAGTCTTCAGATTAGGAAATTACTCAGTGTTTGACCATAGAGTTACTAGTATGTCAAACTGGACAATTTCTCCAACACCTTGGATCAAGAGCATCCCGGACAGGCTCCCCATTTGTTACAAAAAATGCAGTTTCTAATAAGCATAGAGATCTCCAGTGAATACTAGAAAGGACTGCTCTTCTAGCATCCAGCCTGTTACTGGGTTTTCATAACAAGTAGTCAGTATCCTGGTCCAATTATCCATTAGAATTCAATAAGAATTATTAGTGCCTCAGGATTACAACTGTAGGCTACTAACTAAAGAAATTAAAATTTAATAAGTTTATTAATAAAGATGTCTAGGAGTATATTATCAAATTAAATTAAATAAATCAAAATAATAATCACTTCTCTCGTGTACAGTAGTATTGTGCTGAAGGCACATATCACATTTATACGTCTTAAGTACCGTCTGGTACATTAACATTTAATAAGATATTACAAATATGTACAAGTAAGTTTGTGTGTATGTGTGTAAGTGCTCTAAGTAGTTCACTATGTCTCAAAACTCAACTAGACTTAACTAGTGACTATGTCCTCACATTAACTAACTTCTTGGCCACCTGGCAATCAGAACAGCTTGCTTGAACACTAAAACAACTGCTAAGCCCAATAGCAATATAACAAGCAACTGCGATACAGAATCAGGATCAAGGAGATAATATAACGACACTAAGTAGGGACTATCAGCAGATCCTCCACAAAAGTCAAAAAGCTCCAATACTACTGAATCTAAGTTCAGCATAAGAAAATCCCCGACTGTGACAGTACACAGATACCACTACAAGTTAGGTCAGAAGCTACAGCTCAGGACCTGAGTTGCTCAGTGTCTTTGAGACACACAACCTAAGTACAACGTCGAAAATCACTAAGTCTAGACAATGTTCTGTAAACAGAGTTCTACAGAACCTACAACAAGAAAGCGACAGAGACGATCTTCCAACAAGGGCCCACAAGAGAGAGGAGTGTGGGGCGTCTTGCCAGGAGAACGTCCAACCGACAAGAGAGTCAGCCAGCCCAGACTGACTACTCCAGGCGAGATGTGAGCACCCCCCTTGGTCACGTGATTGCTCCATGGACAGCTGCTGCCCAGCAACACCGAGAAACCGGCAGGGAAACGAGCAACGAGCCATAATTACAGTAGTTAGACAATCAACGGTTGATCTATGAGCACTGATTAATATATATGAATGTTACATCCTACCTAATAAAAGTAACTAAGTCAATAATATAAAGCAATATATTTATGATTTAGCTATTATCGCAAATATAAGCAGTATAAAATTATATGAAAAGGTAATATACATTATATACATTGTGACCCATTCAGGGGTCACAATACAAGTACACGTTTGCTGCTGGACACAAGTCGTATTTAGGACTTCGTAGGAAAACTTGAAAGCTTAAAAACCGACTCCACTACTATTGTCCAAATTATCCATTTAACAAAATCATCATACAAAAGAATTCAAAACGGCTCCACGACTGGACATTGGTAGAAACAAAATACCTATTAAGAAAAATCCCCCAGTCATGAAGAGGCTGACGCCTCTCCCACATATCAACTTTCAGCTGCAATACCCATCTTTCTCCTGCCTTCCTGCCGATCCCCAGCCACCAATCACCATCAAGTTCAAGACTTTCCCAACGTTCCTGCTTCAGCCTGCACAGCTTGTGTCCTCGTGCCTTCTACATCGCTGTATACATCTGCTTCACATCGCCTTGAGGCTGGGTTTAGCCCTGGTTCTTTATCTACAAATCAAGACATTCCTCTCACCGGCTATACTTCGTCTGTCCCCACTTCCCCGCTCACCCACTTGTGGTTCTTATCTGTGAGTCTTCATTCATTCATTTCCCATATTAGTCGCAAACACATGAACCTTAAACAATGATTAGCAGAGTATTGTCTAGTGAGGTAGGTGGATCCCGCTTTCTCTTCGCACTCCTGAAATTTATTTTTATCTCCTTCGTTTATATCATTTTTTTATTGTTGGAATAGTGTCTACTTCACGAAACCTTACCTTAATTAACCTAACCTATCGTAAACTAAACAAAATAACGTAAATCAAGATATTTGCTGAGAACTGTATGCTGTCTCTCAAGGACAGTATGTGGTAATATGGATGGGTATCCCTGGATCAGGCAGAGTTTGCAGTTATAGGCAGATCCGTGAGGAGCAAGATATAATTAACATAGTTTTATTCTTTGTTACACCCTACTATGATAGAAAACGGACAAGAGATGAAAAATAAAATGTTTGAAAAGAGGATCTCGTGTAAATATAGATATGGAAAATTAACTAGAAAATAAAAATCGATGATAAAAACATTAAAAATGTGTTGTTGGGCACATTGTTAACCAAAGTATTATTTGATAAGAATTGAGCAAAACAATTTCCAGGAAGATAAATAAGGATTGTGGCAGAATTTGAAAATTTAGCGGGGACCAGAATGGCTTGTGTATTCTTTGTGTCCGGCTTTACCAAAGATTTACAGCATTACGAGTGTGCTCAGTAATGCAAATGCAATATATATTTTTTTAATTAATTTAGAACAAATGTATTATTTTGGTTATGTAATTGTTGTTGGCGAACCAAGTTTATTTGGTTCCTTAACAAAACAGGAATAGGGAAAGGTCAAGACGGAAATTTGTTTTCCATGTGAAGAGCTGGCGTTCATTACACATATAAAAATGAAGTATATTATGATATACGATTAAAAAGAATATTATGCAGGTAAACATAATCATAGAATGATAAAATAACTGTAATTTCAGTGTAAACTGCCAAGATGCAATATGATTTTAGGTTAAGATTCGATACGTAAGATTATACACAAGATTTTATGCCTGTTTTTAACAAAAGACTGTTAGAAGGACTAATAGGGTAGACAACCTTAGAGAGACAGTGAAGAACTATTGGGAGAAATGCTCAAAAAGTGAGTTTCTCCCTTGTGAGCCTTGTTAAAAAGACGTCGCAAGACCGAGTCCGGTGAGACAGATGCAGTGAGCCGTCATGAGAATTATGAATTTTGTGTTGGCAGACTAGTCTGGGAGAAAAAAAAAATATTTGTTACTTCTTTCGTTGTTCTTTTTTTCTTTTTTTTTTTTTTGTTTGACATAGAGTGAGACCAGAGGGTGAAGCAAGGATTATTCAGACGAAACTTGAGGTAAGGAATACCGAGGTGGTACCAGAGAAAGTCAAGGATTAATGGAGTAAGACCACAGTCTTAACCTAGGATTATTAGGATAACACCAGAAGCTAAGGAAAGGATTACAGTGGTGGTTCCAGCAAGTGACTCGTGGATTAATGAGGTGAGAGTAGATGCTGTGTAAAGGATTACCGAGATGAAATCAGAAACTTAGTCAAGGATTATTGAGGGATTTTTTGGAGGAGACTAGAAGCAGACTTAGGGTTGCTAGAGTGAGACAAGATACTGAATCGAGGATTACTGGAGGGAGCCAGAGACGAAGTCGAAGGACTCCCGGTGTATGACCATTACCGGAGTCTTGGGGATATTTCGGAGCTGCAAAATGTTCACTGATAATTTTTCTATTTGGATTACTGTCATCAAGCGGTCTTGGAAAATAACCATATTATATTTTCCAACATTTGAAAAGTAATCTAAGAAACTGTTAAGACATAATATGTGTAAGAATTAGATATACATTTTTAGTAGTACTTAAAATGTACATTTAGTTAAACTTTAGGATAATATGTAAGCGAGGAGAGTTGCATTAAAAGATACAGAAAAAGTATGCTAAAAATAAATTGTTATTCATCATTTGCAAGTTCCTTTCTGAAATGTGTCATCTATTTTCTTCTTATCCACTGTCTGCTTCTGTGCTTCTCATCCTCATTCCTCTCTCGTTTTTGTTTTTCTGAAATCTTTTTCTATACTTTCACGTCTTCCAGTATTTTTACTTTCCTTTCTCTCTCCCTCCAGCTGCCATTTAACACTCCTTCCAATTTCATGCCCAGTTTGTTCTGCAGTGTTTCACGGCTCCATCGCCATAAATTTAAGAAACTGCTTTTCTTAATTATATGCTGAGAAAAAAAATGCCTCAGACACCTATTCAGTGACCCCCGCGGTAAAAACGCTGTCCAGTGGTAATAAAAAAGGAAAATCATTGTTATTATACAGCAGGGGGCGAGCTTGGGGAGAGGCGAGTCCCGCAGCGCTACCATGTATTTCCTTCACACAGTCGCCTTCTCGAACTGATAAAGCAATTTCTTTGGCCACGGGAGCACTAAATTCCACTTGATATTTTGTCGCACGCAGTCCACGTCAACCCGATTTCAGAACCATAACTATTTCTTCCACTTTTCTTTCTTGTCATTCCTCGCTCTCTGTTATTCAGCTCTCCTCTGGAATTTTGTTTACATCGAAGTTCTTATCTCGAATGGCTTTAAAACCAGAGTGAACTTGAAGAAACAAGTATAGAGAGTGAGAGTTGTTTTGGTCATTGTTGTAGCTCCGGAATGGTAAGAATAATACTCAAGGAGATGCGTGCGTTCGTTGCTCTGTAGCGAAGCTCTTAAGACTGTTTATTAACCCCACAGAATTTATTTGTAGTTACTTAAATAATGGTTTAGCGTTGACATTTTGTTTATCAGTATCTTTATTTTATTGCTATTATTAGCATTATTTCTATTTTATTATTATTATTATTATTATTATTATTATTATTATTATTATTATTATTATTATTATTATTATTATTATTATTATTATTATTACAGTTACTCGTCGTTTTCAACGTATAATTATTCTCATTTCACTGATGCGTGTCGTCGTATCGTTACTATAATTAATATACTGGAACAAGCTCTGGTGTTCACTGGCAGAATTCAATGACTGTTTATGTTGGATACTGAACCTAAAACTCAATGACTGAACAGAGATTAATGTGGAGAGTGAATGGTATGTACTTAATGACCGAAGATATTAGGAGGGTGTAGGTATAAAAAATATATTACAAACAGCAGAAGAGCTGTTGAGATGGTTAACCTGACAAAATAAAGAATGTATAATATATATATATATATATATATATATATATATATATATATATATATATATATATATATATATATATACAAACACACATACACACCTAGGCATGGATCCTGCCTTCACCATTTCACACATCCATGTCATTTCATTTCTTGATTAATCTAAGGCTGAAGAAGTACATATAACGTCTCTGTTACCCATCTGTGTTCTCAACATCTAGTTGTGTCTTCAAATTCCTGTTTATTATGTGTGAATCTGTCATTCCCCTTATCACTTCCTCTATATTTTGTATATTGTCATATTTC